>NC_042971.1:4279779-4579779 GCF_901001165.1 Salmo trutta | reverse complement strand
ACCAAACATACTGACCTTTCTGACCCTATCCCACCTCTACTTCACTGTGTTATAATGGACCTTATGGTTGTTATGTCACCTCTGTAACCAGGTACCAAACATACTGACCTTTCTGACCCATATCCCACCTCTACTTCACTGTGTTATAATGGACCTTATGCTTGTTATGTCACCTCTGTAACCAGGTACCAACCATACTGACCTTTCTGACCCATATCCCACATCTTCTTCACTATGTTATAATGGACCTTATGGTTGTTATGTCACCTCTGTAACCAGCTATCAAACATACTGACCTTTCTGACCCTATCCCACCTCTACTTCACTGTGTTATAATGGACCTTATGGTTGTTATGTCACCTCTGTAACCAGCTATCAAACATACTGACCTTTCTGACCCATATCCCACCTCTACTTCACTGTGTTATAATGGACCTTATGGTTGTTATGTCACCTCTGTAACCAGCTATCAAACATACTGACCTTTCTGACCCTATCCCACCTCTACTTCACTGTGTTATAATGGACCTTATGGTTGTTATGTCACCTCTGTAAGCAGCTACCAAACATACTGACCTTTCTGACCCATATCCCACCTCTACTTCACTGTGTTATAATGGACCTTATGGTTGTTATGTCACCTCTGTAACCAGGTACCAAACATACTGACCTTTCTGACCCTATCCCACCTCTACTTCACTGTGTTATAATGGACCTTATGGTTGTTATGTCACCTCTGTAACCAGGTACCAAACATACTGACCTTTCTGACCCATATCCCACCTCTACTTCACTGTGTTATAATGGACCTTATGGTTGTTATGTCACCTCTGTAACCAGGTATCAACCATACTGACCTTTCTGACCCATATCCCACCTCTACTTCACTGTGTTATAATGGACCTTATGCTTGTTATGTCACCTCTGTAACCAGGTACCAACCATACTGACCTTTCTGACCCATATCCCACATCTTCTTCACTATGTTATAATGGGCCTTATGGTTGTTATGTCACCTCTGTAACCAGCTATCAAACATACTGACCTTTCTGACCCTATCCTACCTCTACTTCACTGTGTTATAATGGACATTATGGTTGTTATGTCACCTCTGTAACCAGTTATCAAACATACTGACCTTTCTGACCCATATCCCACCTCTACTTCACTGTGTTATAATGGACCTTATGGTTGTTATGTCACCTCTGTAACCAGGTACCAAACATACTGACCTTTCTGACCCATATCCCACCTCTACTTCACTGTGTTATAATGGACCTTATGGTTGTTATGTCACCTCTGTAACCAGTTACCAAACATACTGACCTTTCTGACCCTATCCCACCTCTACTTCACTGTGTTATAATGGACCTTATGGTTGTTATGTCACCTCTGTAACCAGGTACCAAACATACTGACCTTTCTGACCCATATCCCACCTCTACTTCACTGTGTTATAATGGACCTTATGCTTGTTATGTCACCTCTGTAACCAGGTACCAACCATACTGACCTTTCTGACCCATATCCCACATCTTCTTCACTATGTTATAATGGACCTTATGGTTGTTATGTCACCTCTGTAACCAGCTATCAAACATACTGACCTTTCTGACCCTATCCCACCTCTACTTCACTGTGTTATAATGGACCTTATGGTTGTTATGTCACCTCTGTAACCAGCTATCAAACATACTGACCTTTCTGACCCATATCCCACCTCTACTTCACTGTGTTATAATGGACCTTATGGTTGTTATGTCACCTCTGTAACCAGCTATCAAACATACTGACCTTTCTGACCCTATCCCACCTCTACTTCACTGTGTTATAATGGACCTTATGGTTGTTATGTCACCTCTGTAAGCAGCTACCAAACATACTGACCTTTCTGACCCATATCCCACCTCTACTTCACTGTGTTATAATGGACCTTATGGTTGTTATGTCACCTCTGTAACCAGGTACCAAACATACTGACCTTTCTGACCCTATCCCACCTCTACTTCACTGTGTTATAATGGACCTTATGGTTGTTATGTCACCTCTGTAACCCGCTCAGCCCAGTCAAAACTGTTCGCTGCTCTGGCACCCCTATGGTGGAACAAGCTCCCTCACGACGCCAGGACAGCGGAGTCAATCACCACCTTCCGGAGACACCTGAAACCCCACCTCTTTAAGGAATACCTGGGATAGGATAAAGTAATCCTTCTACCCCCCCCCCCCCCCCACTATTGTAAAGTGGTTGTTCCACTGGATATCATAAGGTGAATGCACCAATTTGTAAGTCGCTCTGGATAAGAGCGTCTGCTAAATGACTTAAATGTAAATGTAAATACTGACCTTTCTGACCCATGGCCCTACTTTCTATAACTAAACATTTAAAGTCCTCTGAGTTTTGTTTAGTGTCCATTTACTTATTTATTATGTATTTGCTGTGTATTGGGGTTGTGCCGGAGAGCATCATGGCGGTTTGTATGTGTTGAGAGGATCACGTTCCAGATAAATGGCTGAACTGATTCCTGTCTCCCGTCTCATCATTATTGAATTGTTATACAGACGTGGTTATGAAACCCACCAGACATAACAACAGATTGGTGATGAGTAAGTCTGAACCTACAGGAACTATTCTGTCTGGAAGAAGTTGGTTTTTACAACTGTTTAAAACAGTTATTTTCTATGGTACAGTCCAGGCTAATGTTAGCACAGTGTATTGCTAGCAGAGGTAAGTGCATAGTGGAGCTAGCTAAGAGAGAGAGTTAGCATCGTTATGGATGGCAGAAAAGGATTCGAGACGGATGTTGGAGCGGGAAAACAACTTGATTAAAAAGGGAGGAATATACAGTGATTAAAAGAAAGGACATTTATTTGTAAGTCGCTCTGGATAAGAGCGTCTGCTAAATGACTTAAATGTAAATGTAAATGTATTCAACTGTGAAGACGAACTGAGGAATCGAAAACTTCCACTTTTCAAACATATGACTATTTTACACCATTTGAAAGACAAGACTCTCCTTTATCTAACCACACTGTCTGATTTCAAAAAGGCTTTACAACGAAAGCAAAACATTCGATTATGTCAGGAGAGTACCCAGCCAGAAATAATCAGACACCCATTTTTCAAGCTAGCATATAATGTCACAAAAACCAAAACCACAGCTAAATGCAGCACTAACCTTTGATGATCTTCATCAGATGACACTCCTAGGACATTATGTTATACAATACATGCATGTTTTGTTCAATCAAGTTCATATTTATATCAAAAAACAGCTTTTTACATTAGCATGTGATGTTCAGAACTAGCATTCCCACCGAACACTTCCGGTGAATTTACTAAATTACTCACGATAAACGTTCACAAAGAACATAACAATTATTTTAAGAATTATAGATACAGAACTCTTTTATGCAATCGCGGTGTCCGATTTTAAAATAGCTTTTCGGTGAAAGAACATTTTGCAATATTCTGAGTAGATAGCCCGGCCATCACAGGGTAGCTAATTTGACACCCACCAAGTTTGGGGCTCACCAAACTCAGATTTACTATAAGAAAAATTGGATTACCTTTGCTGTTCTTCGTCAGAATGCACTCCCAGGACTTCTACTTCATCACCCAATGTTGTTTTGTTTCCAAATAATCCATAGTTATATCCAAATAGCGGCGTTTTGTTCGTGCGTTCAAGACACTATCCGAAGGGTAACGAAGGGTGACGCCCCGGCGCATACCTAGACAAAACATTTCTAAATATTCCATTACCGTACTTCGAAGCATGTCAAACGCTGTTTAAAATCGATTTTTCTCGTAAAATAGCGATAATATTCCGACCGGGAGACGTTGTTTTCGTTCAAAGACTCAAAGTTGAAAATGGAGTCGTCTCGTGCACGCACACGCCCGTCTCATTGTTCTCAGATCGACCACTTTTCTAGTTACTGGGCAGGAGTAATAACCAGATTAAATCGGGTAAGTTTTTTATCCGGCTGTGAAAATACTGCCCCCTATCCATAACAGGTTAATTGAGCTTCTTGTCTGTGACTGAGATACGTAATCTGCACATTTACTAAAACGTCAGCTCTCATCTCTCCCAATGTTCTCAATGTCAAACCATGAAGGCCGGGTAGTTTTTTTTCATGATTGCAACCCAGGTCATTTTAGTCGGCTGGCCCTCGCTACATATTCGTCGCCAGACCCACTGGCTCCAGGTCATCTACAAGTCTATGCTAGGTAAAGCTCCGCCTTATCTCAGCTCACTGATCACGATAACAACACCCACCCGTAGCATGAGCTCCAGCAGGTACATCTCACTGGTCATCCCCAAAGCCAACACCCCCTTTGGCCGCCTTTCCTTCCAGTTCTCTGCTGCCAATGACTGGAACGAATTGCAAAAATCGCTGAAGCCGGAGACTTATATTTCCCTCACTAACTTTAAACATCAGCTATCTGAGCAGCTAACCGATCTCTGCAGTTGTACATAGTCCATCTGTAAATAGCCCACCCAATCTACCTACCTCATCCACATATTGTTTTTATTTACTTTCTGCTCTTTTGCACACCAGTGTTTCTACTTGAACATCATCATCTGCTTATCTATCACTCCAGTGTTAATCTGCTAAATTGTGATTACTTTGCTACTATGGCCTATTTATTGCCATACCTCCTCACGCCATTTGCACACACTGTATATAGACTTTCTTTTTTCTTTTGTGTTGACTGTACACTTGTTTATTCCATGTAACTCTGTGTTGTTGTTTCTGTCGCACTGCTTTGCTTTATCTTGGCCAGGTCGCAGTTGTAAATGAGAACTTGTTCTCAACTGGCCAACCTGGTTAAATAAAGGACTTGTTCTCAACTAGCCTACCTGGTTAAATAAAGGTGAAATAATAAAAAAATAAAAGATCCTATATCATAATGAATCAGATTACATGGAGAGGAGGACCTGATCCTAGATCATAATGAATCAGATTACATGGAGAGGGGGGACCTGATCCTAGATCATAATGAATCAGATTACATGGAGAGGAGGACCTGATCCTAGATCATAATGAATCAGATTACATGGAGAGGGTGGGACCTGATCCTAGATCATAATGAATCAGATTACATGGAGAGGGGGGACCTGATCCTAGATCATAATGAATCAGATTACATGGAGAGGGGGACCTGATCCTAGATCATCATGAATCAGATTACATGGAGAGGAGTGACCTGATCCTAGATCATCATGAATCAGATTACATGGAGAGGAGTGACCTGATCCTAGATCATAATGAATCAGATTACATGGAGAGGGGGGGACCTGATCCTAGATCATAATGAATCAGATTACATGGAGAGGGGGGACCTGATCCTAGATCATAATGAATCAGATTACATGGAAAGGAGGGACCTGATCCTAGATCATAATGAATCAGATTACATGGAGAGGAGGGACCTGATCCTAGATCATAATGAATCAGATTACATGGAGAGGGGGGACCTGATCCTAGATCATAATGAATCAGATTACATGGAGAGGAGGGACCTGATCCTAGATCATAATGAATCAGATTACATGGAGAGGGGGGACCTGATCCTAGATCATAATGAATCAGATTACATGGAGAGGGGGGACCTGATCCTATATCATAATGAATCAGATTACATGGAGAGGGGGGACCTGATCCTAGATCATAATGAATCAGATTACATGGAGAGGGGGGACCTGATCCTAGATCATAATGATTCAGATTACATGGAGAGGGGGACCTGATCCTAGATCATAATGAATCAGATTACATGGAGAGGGGGGACCTGATCCTATATCATAATGAATCAGATTACATGGAGAGGGGGGGACCTGATCCTATATCATAATTAATCAGATTACATGGAGAGGGGGACCTGATCCTATATCATAATGAATCAGATTACATGGAGAGGGGGGACCTGATCCTATATCATAATGAATCAGATTACATGGAGAGCCAGATATATACTATATAGCCTACTATTTTTTAATTTTTAATATGCCAAAAACTATTTTTTTTTTAACAGTTTCATTAATTAATTGTAATTAACTTAATCATTATGACACACCCCTCTCTATTGTCATTGGTTGCACTAATTGCACTGTTCGTCTACATAACCTGGTTCAAGTATTGATGACATCACCCTGAAGAAGGCACAGTGATGCTGAAACGTTGGTAAATACCCAATAAATTACTGGGAGTTTATATATGGAGTGTGGGACTCTCTTTATTTTGATAGTTTATAACTCTTATGTATGTGACATATTTTTGTGTTTTTCAGGCAGCCTGGGAAAGAACTGAAAAAACTCACTAAAGAGTCAAGACAGAGACACCAGAAAGACCCAAGAAGACTTGGACGCAGCATCAGAGGACAGAGAGGGATGTTCAGAACTCACTCAGTCTGGTAAGTTGGTGAGGGTAGACTTTGAGGCTGCTTACCTGACAGGATCAGAGGACAGAGAGGGATGTCAGAACTCACTCAGTCTGGTAAGTTGGTGAGGGTTGACTTTGAGGCTGCTTACCTGATACGGAGGAAGTCTTTCCTTTTCATCTCCTCTACCCTACCTTCCCTATACCCCCCTCCTCTCCCCTACCTTCCCTATGCCCCCCTTCCTCTCCCCTACCTTCCCTATGCCCCCCTCCTCTCCCCTACCTTCCCTATGCCCCTCTCCTCTCCCCTACTTTCCCTATGCCCCCCTTCCTCTCCCCTACCTTCCCTATGTCCCCCCTCCTCTCCCCTACCTTCCCTATGCCCCCCTCCCCTACTGTGTTTGACCATCATGTTTATTTGTTTGAATCTTGTCTTTGTTTGTGATTAGGTTAGAAGAGAATGACTCCTCAACCCAAGAGGCCCTGGAGCAGCTGTGATTAGGTTAGAAGAGAATGACTCCTCAACCCAAGAGGCCCTGGAGCAGCTGTGATCAGGTTAGAAGAGAATTACTCCTCAACCCAAGAGGCCCTGGAGCAGCTGTGATCAGGTTAGAAGAGAATTACTCCTCAACCCAAGAGGCCCTGGAGCAGCTGTGATCAGGTTAGAAGAGAATGACTCCTCAACCCAAGAGGCCCTGGAGCAGCTGTGATCAGGTTAGAAGAGAATGACTCCTCAACCCAAGAGGCCCTGGAGCAGCTGTGATCAGGTTAGAAGAGAATGACTCCTCAACCCAAGAGGCCCTGGAGCAGCTGTGATCAGGTTAGAAGAGAATGACTCCTCAACCCAAGAGGCCCTGGAGCAGCTGTGATCAGGTTAGAAGAGAATGACTCCTCAACCCAAGAGGCCCTGGAGCAGCTGTGATCAGGTTAGAAGAGAATGACTCCTCAACCCAAGAGGCCCTGGAGCAGCTGTGATCAGGTTAGAAGAGAATTACTCCTCAACCCAAGAGGCCCTGGAGCAGCTGTGAGAGAGCATCAGTGTGGAAGTATTCGGGAAAATGTAAAGCACAAAGAAGGTTCCTGGAATAGAGGATTGTCTGTTACGTAAAGGGTCAGAGACACTGAGTGGACAAAATATTAAAAATCAATAATGAAATTGTATTCACAATTAACATGCTTTTTCTTGTTTCAAGTATGTTTTATTATGAAAAGTACAATATATCCTTGTACACTTGTACAGCTATGGAGCGTATGTCCATATATAATTGTACAATTTGTTATTCAACATAAAAGACGTACAACAAATGATCAAATTGGTATTTTAAAGGTGGAATTGTAAGAGTTTAAATGTTTAAACAGAGGATACATCTAAAACAGTATAAAACAAGTGCAGTATGTTCTGAGAATGTTACTTTAACTCATAACATCACACTATAACTTCATGGGAGTCTTGTGGAAAGACTGCATGTTGTTTTGGGTGTATTGAGTGACGTCTTCATCAACATTTGCAGAATATTCCTGTAATAGTCTAGTCGACTGCAGACATTCATAAGGAGTTCCAGTAGTTTATTTGCCATTTGCAGGTATTAAAAGTAATACATACATTGTAATTCCTTGTTGGATCTCTCTCACATACAGGACAGTACATACCAGAGGAGGCTGCTGAGGGGAGGACGGCTCATAATAATGTCTGGAACAGAGTGAATGAAATGGAACACATGGAAACCACGTGTTTAATACCATTCCACTTATTCCACTCCAGCCATTACAAGCCTGTCCTCCCTAAATAAGGTCCCACCAACCTTCATTGGAGTTTTTCAGTTTTTCAGGTTTTGAAGTGATATCTGTGTTTGTGGGACCACTTGGTGCTGGAATGAGGTGTCTGTTTGTTCCCAATCAGAAATTATGGTCCTCATTTGAATGTCCTGTGTCAAGGTCCTCACATTTATAGGAAGACGCATATGTGTGTGTGTGTGTCCAGTGTGCGTGTGTCCAGTGTGTACAATACGTGTGTGTGTGTGTGTGTGTGTGTGTGTGTCTAGTGTTTTTTTTGTGTGTCCAGTGTGTGTGTGCAGTGTGTGTGTGCAGTGTGTGTGTGTCGGCACATGTGTCTCCAGTTTGTGTGTCCAGCGTGTGTGTGTTCCGTGTGAGTCCAATGTGTGTGTGTGTGTCCAGTGTTTGTGTGTGTCCAGTGTGTTTATCTGTGTGTGTGTTTTGTGTGTGTGTCAGTGTGTCAGTGTACAGTGAGGGGGAAAAAGTATTTGATCCCCTGCTGATTTTGTACGTGTGCCCACTGACAAAGAAATGATCAGTCTATAATTTTAATGGTAGGTTTATTTGAACAGTGAGAGACAGAATAACAACAAAAAAATCCAGGAAAACGCATGTCAAAAATGTTATGAATTGATTTGCATTTTAATGAGGGAAATAATTATTTGACCCCTCTGCAAAACATGACTTAGTACTTGGTGGCAAAACCCTTGTTGGCAATCACAGAGGTCAGACGTTTCTTGTAGTTGACCACCAGGTTTGCACACATCTCAGGAGGGATTTTGTCCCACACCTCTTTGCAGATCTTCTCCAAGTCATTAAGGTTTCAAGGCTGACGTTTGGCAACTTGAAACTTCATCTCCCTCCACATATTTTCTATGGGATTAAGGTCTGGAGACTGGCTAGGCCACTCCAGGACCTTAATGTGCTTCTTCTTGAGCCACTCCTTTGTTGCCTTGGCCGTGTGTTTTGGGTCATTGTCATGCTGGAATACCCGTCCACAATCCATTTTCAATGCCCTGGCTGAGGGAAGGAGGTTCTCACCCAAGATTTGACGGTACATGGCCCCGTCCATCGTCCCTTTGATGCGGTGAAGTTGTCCTGTCCCATTAGCAGAAAAACACCCCCAAACCATAATGTTTCCACCTCCATGTTTACATTTACATTACATTTACATTTACGTCATTTAGCAGACGCTCTTATCCAGAGCGACTTACAAATTGGTGCATTCACCTATTGATATCCAGTGGAACAACCACTTTACAAAAGTACATCTATATCTTTTTTCTTTTTTGGGGGGGGGTTAGAAGGATTACTTTATCCTATCCCAGGTATTCCTTAAAGAGGTGGGGTTTCAGGTGTCTCCGGAAGGTGGTGATTGACTCCGCTGTCCTGGCGTCGTGAGGGAGCTTGTTCCACCATTGGGGTGCCAGAGCAGCGAACAGTTTTGACTGGGCTGAGCGGGAACTGTGCTTCGCAGAGGTAGGGGGGCCAGCAGGCCAGAGGTGGATGAACGTAGTGCCCTTGTTTGGGTGTAGGGACTGATCAGAGCCTGAAGGTACGGAGGTGCCGTTCCCCTCACAGCTCCGTAGGCAAGCACCATGGTCTTGTAGCAGACGGTGTTTGACGGTGGGGATGGTGTTCTTGGGGTCATAAGCATCATTCCTCCTCCTCCAAACACGGTGAGTTGAGTTGATGCCAAGGAGCTCCATTTTGGTCTCATCTGACCACTACACTTTCACCCAGTTGTCCTCTGAATCATTCAGATGTTCATTGGCAAACTTCAGACGGGCATGTATATGTGCTTTCTTGAGCAGGGGGACCTTGCGGGTGCTGCAGGATTTCAGTCCTTCACGGCGTAGTGTGTTACCAATTGTTTTCTTGGTGACTATGGTCCCAGCTGCCTTGAGATCATTGACAAGATCCTCCCGTGTATTTCTGGGCTGATTCCTCACCGTTCTTATGATCATTGCAACTCCACGAGGTGAGACCTTGCATGGAGCCCCAGGCCGAGGGAGATTGACAGTTCTTTTGTGTTTCTCCCATTTGCGAATAATCGCACCAACTGTTGTCACCTTCTCACCAAGCTGCTTGGCGATGGTCTTGTAGCCCATTCCAGCCTTGTGTAGGTCTACAATCTTGTCCCTGACATCCTTGGAGAACTCTTTGGTCTTGGCCATGGTGGAGAGTTTGGAATCTGATTGATTGAACGCTTCTGTGGACAGGTGTCTTTATACAGGTAACAAACGGAGATTAGGAGCACTCCCTTTAAGAGTGTGCTCCTAATCTCAGCTCGTTACTTGTATAAAAGACACCTGGGAGACAGAAATCTTTCTGATTGAGAGGAGGTCAATTTCCTTCACTAAAATGCAAATCAATTTATAACATTTTTGACATGCGTTTTTCAGGATTTTTTTGTTATTCTGTTCAAATAAACCTACCATTAAAATTATAGACTGATCATTTCTTTGTCAGTGGGCAAACGTACAAAATCAGCAGGGGATCAAATACTTTTTTCCCTCACTGTATGCGTCAGTGTGTGTGTGTGTGTCTGTGTGTGTGTCTGTGTCTGTGTCTGTGTCTGTGTCTGTGTGTGTGTGTGTGTGTGTGTCTGTGTCTGTGTCTGTGTCTGTGTGTGTGTGTGTCAGTTACCATGGTTAATATTTACAGGGACACTGAGTCGCCATCATAATAAACCCAAAACCCTGGATAGAGGGGCTCAGTGAATGTGGAGGTGAATGTGTGCATGTGGGTCAGTGTGTCAGAGGAGGCACTATAGAAGGACAGAGTGCCGGCTGGCCAGTCCAGATACACTCCTACTCTGTGGGATTTGGAGGAGGGGATGTCTATGAAAGTGTGATTATCATTGTACCTGGCAACGTATCTTTTGTCAGAGCAGGTCAGACTCCAGGACTTGTCATTGTATCCAATCACACAGTCCTCAAACTCTCCTCTCCTGCTGATGCCTTTATATGTCACTCCTATACCAGCCCCTTTCCCACTCCACTCTACCTCCCAGTAACAGCGCCCAGTCAGACCCTCTCTACACAGCACCTGTCCCCAGTCCTCAAATCTCTCTGGGTGATCAGGATACGGCTGCTCCTCTGTCCTACATGTCACCTTTCTGTTCTCCTCAGACAGAAAAAGGAGTCTGTCTACTGTGTTTAGGTCCAGTGTGAGATCACAGATATCTGATGGATGAAACCAGACACAATTTTAGAAATCATCATCATTCACATTAGAATGTTAACTCACTTATTCATTTAATGTAGATGTTTCTAGGTATCAAAAGGAGAAGTTAAGGTAACTTGAGACTTGTTGAATGATCATATGTTATACTGTATGGTCATATAAAACCACACACACACACACACACACCTGTATGCATGCATGAACACAAACACACATTTCTTATGTAACACAAACGCGCCACACACACAGAGACACACATGTGTGTGTCCAGTCTCTTGACAACAAGGTAGACAAAATCCGAGCAAGGGTTGCCTTCCAGAGAGACTGTAACGTTCTTTGTTTCACGGAAACATGGCTCACTCGGGACACGCTATCTGAGTCGGTACAGCCACCTGGTTTCTTGACGCATCGCGCTGACAGAAATAAACATCTCTCTGGTAAGAAGAAGGGCGGGGGTGTATGCCTTATGATTAACGAGACGTGGTGTGATCATAACAACATACAGGAACTCAATTTCTTTTGTTCACCTGACCTAGAATTCCTTACAATCAAATGCCGTCTGCATTATCTACCAAGAGAATTCTCTTCGATCATAATCACAGTCGTGTATATTCCCCCCCAAGCAGACACATCGACGGCCCTGAAAGATCTCCATTGGACTCTATGTAAACTGGAAACCACATATCCTGAGGCTGCATTTATTTTAGCTGGGGATTTTAACAAAGCTAATTTGATAACAAGGCTCCCTAAATGTTATCAGCATATCGAATGTGCGACCCGGGCTGGAAAAATCCTGGACCACTGTTACTCTAACTTCCGCGATGCATACAAAGCCCTCCCCCACCCTACTTTCAGAAAATCTGACCACAACTCCATTTTGTTGCTCCCAGCCTATAGACAGAGACTAAAACAAGAAACACCCGTGCTCAGGTCTGTTCAACTCTGGTCCGACCAATCTGATTCCACGCTTCAAGATTGCTTCGATGATATGTTCCGCATAGCGTCGGACAATAACATTGATGAATACGCTGATTCGGTGAGCGAGTTTATTAACAAGTGCATCGGTGACGTTGTACCCACAGCGACTATTTAAACCTTCTCCAACCAGAAACCGTGGATTGATGGAAGCATTCGTGCAAAGCTGAAATCGCGAACCACTGCTTATAATCAGGGCAAGGTGACCGGAAACATGACCGAATACAAACAGTGTAGCTATTCCCTCCGCAAGGCAATCAAACAAGCTAAGGATCAGTATAGAGACAAAGTAGAGTTGCAATTTACGGCTCAGACACGAGAGGTATGTGGCAGGGTCTACAGTCAATCATGGACTACAAAAAGAAAACCAGCCCCGTCGCGGACCACGATGTTTTGTTCCCAGACAAACTAAACAACTTCTTTGCTCGCTTTGAGGACAATACAGTGCCACCGACACAGCCCGCTACCAAAACCTGTGGGCTCTCCTTCACTGCAGCCAACGTAAGTAAAACATTTAAATGTGTTAACGCTCGCTAGGCTGCCGGCCCAGACGACATCCTTAGCCGCGTCCTCAGAGCATGCGCAGACCAGCTGGCTGGTGTGTTTACGGACATATTCAATCAATCCTTATCCCAGTCTGCTGTTCCCACATGCTTCAAGAGGGCCACCATTGTTCCCAAGAAAGCTAAGGTAACTGAGCTAAATGACTATCGCCCCATAGCACTCACTTCCGTCATCATGAAGTGCTTTGAGAGACTAGTCAAGGACCATATCACCTCCACCCTACCTGACACCCTAGACCCACTCCAATTTGCTTACCGCCCCAATAGGTCCACAGACGACGCAGTCGCAATCACACTGCCCTAACCCATCTGGACAAGAGGAATACCTATGTAAGAATGCTGTTCATCGACTACAGATCTGCATTTAACACCCTAGTACCCTCCAAACTCGTCATTAAGCTCGAGACCCTGGGTCTCGACCCCGCCCTGTGCAACTGGGTACAGAACTTCCTGACGGGCCGCCCCCAGGTGGTGAGAGTAGGAAACAACATCTCCACCCCGCTGATCCTCAACACTGGGGCCCCACAAGGGTATGTTCTCAGCCCTCTCCTGTACTCCCTGTTCACCCATGACTGCGTGGCCATGCACGCCCCCAACTCAATCATCAAATTTGCAGACGACACTACAGTGGTAGGCTTGATTACCAAAAACAACGACGGGCCCTCGGAGTGTGGTGTCAGGAATTTTTGTTTAAATATTTGTTTTAACCTTTATTTAACTAGGCAACCTCAGGAGGCTGAAGAAATTTGGCTTGTCACCAAAAACACTCACAAACTTTTATAGATGCACAACCGAGAGCATCCTGTCGGGCTGTATCACAGCCTGCTCCGCCCACAACCGTAAGGATCTCCAGAGGGTAGTGAGGTCTGCACAACGCATCACCGGGGGCAAACTACCTGCCCTCCAGGACACCTACACCACCCGATGTCACAGGAAGGCCAGAAAGATCATCAAGGACAACAACCACCTGAGCCACTGACTGTTCACCCCGCTATCATCCAGAAGGTGAGGTCAGTACAGGTGCATCAAAGCTGGGACCGAGAGACTGAAAAACAGCTTCTATCTCAAGGCCATCAGACTGTTAAACAGCCATCATTAACATTGAGTGGCTGCTGCCAACATACTGACTCATCTCTAGCCACTTTAATAATAAAACATTTGATGTAATAAAATGTATCACTAGCCACTTTATATAATGGTTACATTACCCTACATTACTCATCTCATATGTATATACTGTACTCTATACCGGGGCGGCAGGGTAGCCTAGTGGTTAGAGCGTTGGGCTAGTAACCGAAAGGTTGCAAGTTCGAATCCCCGAGCCGACAAGGTAAGAATTTGTCGTTCTGCCCCTGAACAAGGCACTTAACCTAGGCCGTCATTAAAAATAAGAATTTGTTCTTAACTGACTTGCCTAGTTAAATAAAGGTAAAAAAATACTGCATTTTGCCTATGCCGGTCGGCCATCGCTCATATTACCCTCATATTTATATGTGCATATTCTTATTCATTCCTTTACACTTATGTGTATAAGGTAGTTGTTGTGAAATTGTTAGATTATGTGTTAGATATTACTGCACGGTCAGAACTAGAAGCACAAGCATTTCACTACACTCGCATTAACATCTGCTAACCATGTGTATGTGACAAATAAAATGAAATGTTATTATATATATATATATATATAGCGCAACATAAGGAGACACTAAATGTGACGTAGTTAGAGAGCATTTCAGAATACAAAAAAACTGTCTAACTTACATAACACTCCCCTTTATGTAAAGGATTAATACCCTTTAGCCTTGGCCACCGTTATCTTTTTGCTTAGTTTCCATTCTCTGATTGGCTCAGACATTAGGGCATAGATTCTATTGGTGGCGTGACCATTGCAATGACACAAAAATAAACAGACATGCACACTCCTATTGCAAGTGCCTATAACTGATTAACTAATGTTCCTGTCTTGGCCATTGGGCCTTCACAAGTCCAAGCCTATGGTGCTTACAAATGATTAACCAATGTTCCTGTCCAAAGGCCTTCACAAGACCCACAATGACCAGGTGTGTTGATCCAGCTTTGCACAATCACATGGATTCTGCTTCCATAATCACATGGATTCTGCTTCCATATGTCTAATGGTTAACCCTATATTGATTTTGCTTACTACTTCTAAGAAAACAGTGTAGATACTGGAAAATGTCCAATAAACTCCAGAAATGTAAAATAGGAATGGGGTTGCCCTAACGCCGGGGGAACACGAGTAAGCATAATTCACTGGAAGGGGAACACATTGCATGCCAGCCAATGTTAGTCAATGTTGGGCTCCCGAGTGGCGCAATGGTCTACGGCACTACATCTCACTGCTTGAGGCGTCACTACAGACACCCTGGTTCAATTCCAGGCTGTATCACAACCGGCAGTGATTGGGAGTCACATAGGGCGTCGCAAATTGGCCCAGCATCGTCCGGGTTTGGCTGGGATAGGCCATTATTGTAAATAAGAATTTGTTCTTAACTGACTTGTCTAGTTAAATAAAGGTTCAATTTTAAACAAATTAAAATAGTGTTTTATGATAAACCGTTTTTTACAAAACCGTCAAGGCACCAACTTTGAGAAGGTTTTAAAACAAACGTTTCAAACCAATTCATGGAATTAAACAAAGAATGAATGTTAATGAATCTAGGTATGTTTCGCTTTTAATGTAAATGCTATTAATAAATTTGACTGAATATTATATAATGACTTATCAACAGATCTAACAATTTGACCCCAACATAAAATCTACACTGGTAATTCTAGAATATACTATACATCCTAGAAACCTGGTTATACTATCATTATGACATCATGGATGAATTCTAGAATATACTATATATCCTAGAAACCTGGTTAAACTATCATTATGACATCATGGATGAATTCCAGAATATACTATACATCCTAGAAACCTGGTAAAACTATCATTATGACATCATGGATGAATTCTAGAATATACTATATAGCCTAGAAACCTGGTTAAACTATCATTATGACATCATGGATGAATTCTAGAATATACTATATAGCCTAGAAACCTGGTTAAACTATCATTATGACATCATGGATGAATTCTAGAATATTCTATATAGCCTAGAAACATGGTTAAACTATCATTATGACATCATGGATGGCCAGTCTTTGTATTTATAGGGTAGTGAATTCAGGGGGTAGCCCTGAGCTGAACTCAAACCTGGGTCCACTGAAAGTCAAGCCAACACCTTATAACTGTTATGCCAAGATGTCTGAACTTCTTGAGGAGGTCGCTAGGTTTTGGGTTACGGTTGCTACAATAGCTTTTTCTATGAATTTGAGAATGGTAACATTTCTCCAGCCCCCATTCCTCAGCTGTTTACCAAACCAAGTCTATGGGCAGCCATTTTGTTGTTGTTTAAACCCTAGGTTGTCCCTTTAAAAAAGCCACATCACATCAAAAAGCCAAGTCACATCTGCAGTTGAAACAATAACAAAGCTGTCATTCCACCACGAGTTGGTAATAAGATGATGATGGGGCTGGAGAAATGTAACTACTCTCAAATTCATAGACAGACCTACGGATTCAAGGACTGACCATCCATGATATCAACATTATAGTTTTAACCATGTTGAGGCTATACAGTGTTGATTTACATTGTTTCTAAACATTGGAGTAAAAAAAAGCTTATTTGGGGTTCTGATGGGGTACAACAGTTGAACTAAGCTCATGAGGCCATTTGCACTGTACACTGTATATAGACTTTTTCTATTGTGTTATTAACTGTACATTTGTTTATGTGTAACTCTGTGTTGTTGTTTGTGTCGCACTGCTTTGCTTTATCTTGGCCAGGTCGTAGTTGTAAATGAGATCTTGTTCTCAACTGGTCTACCTGGTTAAATAAAGATGAAATAAAAAAACATTTAAAACATGAGGCATCTGATGGGGTAAACAGTTGAACTAAGCTCATGTGTTATATTCTTCAAGAATCAATGGCTATAAATAAATAATTTAAAAGTCAAAATATTGATGTAGCAATTGCAGATTTCCCCTTTAACACCAAACATCAGATCAACAACTGCAGAGTTTGTGCCTCTGTATTTAAGACAGTACTTACTAGTGTTAATCAGGTCCTGTTCATCGTTAGAACCATTGGACGCCTTAACATGCGTTTGGGAAACCGGGCCCAGATATCCAGTTTCCTCCTCTTCTTCCTCCTTTTTCACTCCATAAACTGCATCCTCCTCCTCTTTCACTCTGAACACGTCTTTTTCTTCTTTCACTGAAACGTCTTTCTCTTCTTCTTTCACGGTAACAGCCTCACCCTCTACTTGTTTTTGTATTGTAACATCCTTCTCTTCCTCCTCCTCTTTCACCAGAACTTCTTTCTCCGTCCAGCAGACCTCCTCTTCTTTAGCAGGAGGAAAGTAGCTTAGTGAACTCATGGTCGGGGATGTTAGCTAGTTAGCATTAGCGACTAGCCTAGTTCTAAGCTAACTTAGTAAACCAGCTAGCTGACAAACAACGTAAATATATAATTAAATGGTCCAACAAGTACATTTAACAGAAGTGTGTTTAAAACACAGCGACTAATATACACCAAACCAGTGTAAAGAGCGTGAATGTTGTAGCTATGTTTGCTAGAAAGCTACCGAGGTGTCTGACTAGCTGTTGTTGTTGAAGGAGCGTCCCGTCCACTAGATTATACGTCACACTGGCAGCATCGCCTGAACCTAAAAGACGCACATCGCCATCTGCTGACTGGAGTGGGCAACGCAGTTGAGGAACCAAACGTTTATTTTTCATTTATTTCATTAACGTTTAATATTATATTAAGTCGTTCAAAGAGAAGCATGTGTTGATTGATTCGTTTTTAATGAGTGAGAATTTAAAACAAACTTTACACCCACTACATATTTGCATTGAACCATACTTCTGACATGGATCATTTTGACCCCAGAGGCATATCTTTTATCATAGCAAAAATGTGGTTTATTCAATTCTTCCAATTTTTCATGACTTTGTCAATCAACTTGTTCTTAATAAATCTAAATCATGGTTTAGTGTTTCTGTATCAATATGGACTTTTAACAAATTTAAATCCTTTGGAGTCATTTTGACCCAAGCAATAAGCACCTTTGATAAATAGGACGTTTATTTCAAATCAAAATCACATTTTATTGGTCACATACACGTGTTTAGCAGATGTTATTGCAGGTGTAGCGAAATGCTTGTGGTTCTAGCTACGACAGTGCAGTAATATCTAACAAGTACACAACATATACCCAATACACACAAATCTAAGTATTTGAATCTAGGTTTCTCTGTATACATGATCCATCCCACCAGAGGGTGGAGGGGCTCCCGTATCAGTGGTTTTGACCAGACAGACACACAGTATAGTGCCTCCCATGTACTCTCCTAAGATTGGACTTTTCTATACCACGTATCACTTGACTGTGTACAAAACTGCCCGCGGTAGAAAACTCTGCCAGTGGTAGAAAAATCTGCCAGTGGTAGAAAAATCGGCCAGTGGAATACAGTGTATTCATAAAGTATTAAGACCCCTTCAATTTTTCTACATTTTGTTACATTACAGCCTTATTCTAAAAATGTTGAATATTTTCCCCTCATCAATCTACACACAACACCCCATAGTGACAAACCATTTGCAAATGTATTTCCTTAAGTATTCAGACCCTTTGCTATGAGACTCGAAATTGAGCTCAGATGCATCCTGGTTCCATTGATCATCCTTGAGATGTTTCTACAACTTGATTGGAGTCCACCTGTGGTAAATTCAATTGATTGGACATGATTTTGAAAAGGCACACACCTGTCTATATAAGGTCCCACAGTTGTCAGAGCAAAAACCAAGCCATGAGGTCAAAGGAATTGTCCATAGAGCTCTGAGACATTATTGTGTCAAGGCACAGATCTGGGGAAAGGTACCAAAAAATGTCTGCATCATTGAAGGTCCCCAAGAACACAGTGGCCTCCATCATTCTTAAATGGAAAAGGTTTGGAACCACCAAAACTCTTCCTAGAGCTGGTCGCCCGGCCAAACTGAGAAATGGGGGGAGAAGGGCCTTGGTCAGGGAGGTGAACAAGTACCCGATGTTCACTCTGACAGAGCTCCAGAGTTATTCTGTGGAGATGGGAGGACCTTCCAGAAGGACAACCATCTCTGCAGCACTCCACCAATCAGGCGTTTATGGTAGAGAGGCCAGACGGAAGCCACTCCTCAGTAAAAGGCACATGACAGCCCACTTGGAGTTTGCCAAAAGACACCTAAAGGACTCTCAGACCACGAGAAACAAGATTCTCTGGTCTGATTAAACCAAGATTAACCTCTTATGGCTAGGGGGCAGTATTTTCACGGCTGGATAAAAAAACGTACCCGATTTAATCTGATTATTAGTCCTGCCCAGAAACTAGAATATGCATATAATTATCAGCTTTGGAGAGAAAACACTCCAAAGTTTCTAAAACTGTTTGAATGGTGTCTGTGAGTATAACAGAACTCCTATGGCAGGCAAAAACCTGAGAAGGTTCTGTTCAGGAAGTACCCTGTCTGACCATTTATTTGCTTTCTTTGACATCTCTTCCAAAAACTAAGGATCTCTGCTGTTACGTGACAATACCCACGTCTCCAATGGGCTCTCAGAGCCCGGGAAAAACAGGAATGACGTAATTCAAAGCCCTGGCTGAAACAAAGGAGAGCAAAAGCTAAGTGGTCAATCAGTGGAGTAAGCCTTACGCTCGCGACCTGCCCCGCCCCCGGCTTTCGGTTTTTTCCTCAGTTTACAGACAGGCAGATTCCCGGTCGGAATATTATCGCTTTTCTATTTTGCATAAAAATTGGTTTTAAACAGCGGTTGACATGCTTCGAAGTACGGTAATGGAATATTTAGAATTTTTTTGTCACTTTCTGCGCCATGCTCGTGACCGTGATATACCATAGGGATAGTGTCTAGAACGCACGAACAAAACGTCGTTGTTGGAACATAACGATTGATTATTTGGGACCAAACCAACATTTGTTATTGAAGTAGAAGTCCTGGGAGTGCATTCTGACGAAGAACAGGAAAGGTAATAACATTTTTCTTATAGGAAATGTGATTTTGGTGAAGGCTAAACTGGTTGGGTGTCTAAATAGCTAGCCCTGTGATGCCGGGCTATGTACTTAGAATATTGCAAAATGTGCTTCATCCGAAAAGCTATTTTAAAATCAGACATATCGAGTGCATAGAGGAGTTCTGTATCTATAATTCTTAAAATAATTGTTATGCTTTTTGTGAACGTTTATCGTGAGTAATTTAGTAAATTCACCGGAAGTGTTCGGTGGGAATGCTAGTTCTGAACGTCACATGCTAATGTAAAAAGCTGGTTTTTGATATAAATATGAACTTGATTGAACAGACATGCATGTATTGTATAACATAATGTCCTAGGTGTGTCATCTGATGAAGATCATAAAAGGTTAGTGCTGCATTTAGCTGTGGTTTTGTTTTTTGTGACATTATATGCTAGCTTGAAAAATGGGTGTCTGATTATTTCTGGCTGGGTACTCTGCTGACATAATCTAATGTTTTGCTTTCGCTGTAAAGCCTTTTTGAAATCGGACAGTGTGGTTAGATAAAGGAGAGTCTTGTCTTTAAATAGCTGTAAAATAGTCATATGTTTGAAAAGTGGAAGTTTTCGGATTTTAGAGGAGTTTGTATTTCGCGCCCCGCCCATCATTGGATATTGGAGCAGACGTTCCGCTAGCGGAACATCTAGATGTAAGAGGTTAAACTCTTTGGCCTGAATGCCAAGCGTCACATCTGGAAGAAACCAGGCACCATCCCTACGGTGAAGCATCATGCTGTGGGGATGTTTTTCAGTGGCAGGGACTGGCAGAATAGTCAGGATCGAGGGAAAGATGAACAGAGCAAAGTACAAAGATTTTTCTACTGATGAGGCTCATAGAACAGGGGGAAAACAATTTGGGTTCTACATTGTAACATTATTAATTAAAATACTCCTACTACAATGTTAAAACATTCTACATTGTGACATTTCATTGATATCATGAAACAACTCCTTCATGCATGTATTTTCTGATGTTTGATCAGAGATCTTTTATCAGAGTATCTCTTGTGACATTGATCACAGCTATGAGGTTTCTCTCCTGTGTGTGTTCTCTGGTGTGATACCAGGCTGCTTGACTGAGTAAATCTCTTCCCACATTGATTACAGCAATAAGGTTTCACTCCTGTGTGTGTTCTCTGGTGTGATACCAGGCTGCTTGACTGAGTAAAACTCTTCCCACATTGATTACAGCTATAAGGTTTCTCTCCTGTGTGTGTTCTCTGGTGTGATATCAGGCTGCTTGACTGAATAAAACTCTTCCCACATTGACTACAGCTATAAGATTTCTCTCCTGTGTGTGTTCTGTGGTGTAGAGTCAGATGGCTAGATGTAACAAAACTCTTCCCACATTGATCACAGCTATAAGGTTTCACTCCTGTGTGTGCTCTCAGATGTACTATCAGCCAGCTTGAGTGATTAAAACTCTTCCCACATTGAGAACAGTTATAAGGTTTGTCTACTGTGTGTATTTTCTGGTGTGATTTTAAATCTGTTGAACTAACAAAACTTTTTCCGCAGTCAGAGCAGTGGTAAGGTTTCTCTCCTGTGTGTGCTCTCAGATGTACTATCAGGCAGCTTGAGTGAGTAAAACTCTTCCCACATTGATCACAGCTAAAAGGTTTCTCTCCAGTGTGTATTCTCTGGTGAGTTTTCAGGCAGCTTGACTGAGTAAAACTCTTCCCACATTGATCACAGCTATAAGGTTTCTCTCCAGTGTGATTTCTCAGGTGTACTTTTAGTGATTCTGATCTTAAGTAACTCTTCCCACAATCAAAACAGTGGTGAGATTTCTCTCCTGTGTGTACTCGCTGGTGTATTTTAAGTTCTGATGAAGATTTGCAACGTTTCCCACAGTCAGAGCAGCAGTTAGGTTTCTTTCCTGTGGGTCTCTGCTGGTGTTTCTTGAGGTGTTCTGATGTGGAGAGACTCTTCTCTGCCTCGTTAGCATCATGATGTTGAGGCTCCCCAGAGGATCCACAATCGTCACGTCTCTCTCCTGTGTGAACAAGTCAGACAGATGGTGAAAGGCCCACAACAGCAGAAATCCACTGTGAAAGGTGATGCCAACAGCGCAGCCATGATGTCTGTAATGAATGTTAAAATTACTTGACAATTGTCTTAAGACAGTCAAGTGAGCAACAATAGACATATTTAGTCTCTTTTTCACATTAATAGTAAGATCAATGATTTTAGGCTAGAAATAAGTAAAAGTTGTTGAAATCCTAAGCAGTGTGCCAGGCGACTTTTGGTCTCCAATATAGGCCCCTTTCTGTGTTTGCTAAAATTGCGACAAGGGCGATGCACATGCAATTTGATTGCAGAAACACCTCCATGCTAATGAGGAAACCGATAGTTATGGATGTACTATATCTGCCTAGAGCAAAAATGGTGAGCAAGGGCCTCCCGAGTGGCGCAGTGGTCTAAGGCACTACATCGCAGTGCTAGCTGTGCCACTAGAGATTCTGGGATCGAGTCCAGGGTTGCATGTTGCATGCCGGCTGCGACCGGGAGGCCCATGGGGCGGCGCACAATTGGCCCAGTGTCGTCTGGGTTAGGGGAGGGTTTGGCCGGCAGGGATATCCTTGTCTCATCGCGCACTAGCGACTCCTGTGGCGGGCCGGGCACAGTGCACACTGACCAGGTCACCAGGTGTACGGTGTTTCCTCCGACACATTGGTGCTGCTGGCTTCCGGGTTGGATGGGCATTGTGTCAAGAAGCAATGCGGCTAGGTTGGGTTGTGTTTCGGAGGACGCATGGCTCTCGACATTCGCCTCTCCTGAGTCCGTACGGGAGTTACAGCGATGAGACAAGACTATAACTACCAAATGGGGAGAAAAAAGGGGTGAAAAATATATATATATTTTAAAAAATGGGGAGGAAAGATTCGTTTTCACAATGTATTCTGAATATTACAGCTCAAGATCAGGAGAGCTACTCAAAGAAACTCACATTAAGCTCTGTGTCTATTCACTAATTCACCACCGTGGGGGAAAACTCAGGGGAGTTCTCATAGGCTGACAGCAGAAATAGCCTCCATTTACAGGTTGCTCACACTACTTTTGATTATAACTGTAAGGCTCGTTTGAATGTCCTGATTAATATAATGTTTGTGTTATTGTCGAAAATGTACTACTTTATATTTAAAAACGACTTCAACCAGTAAAATGCTCTTTGGCTAGTTTTCCATCAGCCTGACAATGAGGGTTTGTCCACTAAGTGTATGCCAAAATGGTCTATAATCTCACCTAACAATAACATAGACCCACAACTTCACCTAACAATAACATTGACATACTGTAGGACCCATAACTTCACCTAACAATAACATAGACCTAGGACTATAAATCATTTAATATTTCAGGTGAAACATGGAAACTAAAATGTCTGTGATGACATTTCATAACCTGATCACCAGATAATTTTGTGAATAATCCCACTAGGCTACTCTGTAATGAGTTGTCATTCTAAATGTCCTGAATAAAGGAAAATAGCTCTGTGTGTTGTACAATAGCCTATCCATCAAGGAACAGGTCTCTACACATTATGAGCTAAGTATCTCTGTGTCCAGACAGACTAATGAGACCCTACTGTAAATCAAGTAGACAATAACACATTATAAACATCGATTTGTTTGGGATATTGGATCCAATGAAGAGCACGGCATAACTGTCTTTACCGGTGTAATGAATGAAGAAGCACATTTGACTGGCATGCAGAAAATGATTTCCTGGATCAGCTGATGATAGTTGAACATGTGACTAACTAAACAGCTACAGTATTAAGTATTATGTGCAATTATTGAATAACCGAATTAATGACAGTATCCATTTGGGTGTTGTCAATAAAGTTAAGGTGACTCTCGGTTAGAACCATTGGATTTAGCAAACTCTGAAATGATTTAGGATTTCTGTGCCCATGAAAACTGTTTTCCCAGCGTAATATAAGGAGACACTAAATGATACATAGTTCGAGTGCATTTCAGAGATCTGAATACAAAAAAAACTGTCCGACAGCAAGATCCAGTATTTAAGTTTAAGTTCATCATATGACAAGCGCAACGTTATGACTATAACTACTGTTCCCTGAAGGAGGTAAACTAGGTACAACATACTATTAAATCCACACCTCGCTGGAAGCCCCGCATTCCACAGGTGATGAGCATGAGACTCGGATATATTCCTTAAATGATTTAATCCTTAAATTTAATACCTCACTTCACCGACCCAGGAAGTGGCGGAGCCAAAAAGGTGTTGTAACTCGTTCAAAACTGGCACGCAGATCGGTAGAAATGGTCAGATAAATTGGCAAATGGATAGCCTATCCATCAAGGAACAGTTCTCTACACATTATGAGCTAAGTATCTCCGTTTCCAAATGGACTAACGAGACCCTACTGTAAATCAAGTAGACAATAACACATTATAAACATCAATATAAATATTGATTTGTTTGGGATGTTGGATCCAACGTGGAGCACGGCATAACTGTCTTTACCGGTGTAATGAATGAAGAACTACATTTGACTGGCATGCAGAAAATGATTTCCTGGATCAGCTGATGATAGTTGAACATGTGACTGTAACTAAACAGCTACAGTATTAAGAATTATGCGTAATTATTTAAGAACCGCATTAATGACAGTATCCATTTGGGTGTCAATAAAGTTAAGGTGACTCTCGGTTAGAACCATTGGATTTAGTAAACTGAAATGATTTAGGATTTCTGTGCCCATGAAAACTGTTTTCCCAGCATAACATAAGGAGACACTAAATGTTACGTAGTTAGAGAGCATTTCAGAGATCTGAATACAAAAAAACTGTCCGACAGCAGATCCAGTATTTAAGTTAAAGTTCATCATATGACAAGCTTAACGTTATGACTATAACTACTGTTCCCTGAAGGAGGGAAACTAGGTAAAACATACTATTAAATCCACATGTTATGACTATAACTACTGTTCCCTGAAGGAGGGAAACTAGGTACAACATACTATTAAATCCACACTTTATGACTATAACTACTGGTCCCTGAAGGAGGGAAACTAGGTACAACATACTATTAAATCCACACCTCGCTGGAAACCCCGCCTTCCACAGGTGATGAGCGTGAGACTCGGATATATTCCTTAAATGATTTTACAGGAAGTGGCAGTGCCAAACAGGTGTTGTAACTCGTTCATAACTGGCACGCAGATCGGTAGAAATGGTAAGATAAATTGGCACTTCAAACAGAAATGGAAAAAGTTTGCCTATTTTACCGGAAACTCCAGGAGCATAACGTCAGAATTAACGAAGGCCAGCAGCAGGTGGGGAATTGGTTATTTTCTTCTGGTTATATTGACCTCTGGCTTCCTCAAGTCATTTGTGTGTGTTAATTATTTAATCAAACGCTTGAAGCATCAGTTCAGTTCAAGTTCTGCACATACAGTTGATTTTATTAAACACACGGGGTGTGTCTATATGAACAAATACACGTCATAACATTTCAACCAATCAATTGGTAGAAAGAAAATACTATTTTCTTTAATCTGCCCTAGAACAACATACAACATGCTCTCATTCAGACCCCTTTTATACATTTGGTTATGTTACAACCTTATTCTAAAATGGAAACATTTTTTAAATGATCAATTTTCAGATAATACCTCATAATGACATCACAATACCCCATAAAAGTGAGAGAAAAAAAGTTTAGAAATGCTTGCATGCCAGTGGTTGTATCTCTGTAGGACATGCCAGTAGGCTACAGTAGGTTGTATCTCTCTAGGTCATGCCAGTAGGCTACAGTAGGTTGTAACGCTCTAGGACATGCCAGTAGACTACAGTAGGTTGTATCTCTCTAGGTCATGCCAGTAGGTTACAGTAGGTTGTAACTCTCTAGGTCATGCCAGTAAGCTACAGTAGGTTGTAACTCTCTAGGTCATGCCAGTAGGCTACAGTAGGTTGTAACTCTCTAGGTCATGCCAGTAGGCTACAGTAGGTTGTATCTCTCTAGGTCATGCCAGTAGGTTACAGTAGGTTGTAACTCTCTAGGTCATGCCAGTAGTCTACAGTAGGTTGTATTTCTCTAGGTCATGCCAGTAGGTTACAGTAGGTTGTATCTCTCTAGGTCATGCCAGTAGGTTACAGAAGGTTGTATCTCTCTAGGTCATGCCAGTAGGTTACAGTAGGTTGTAACTCTCTAGGTCATGCCAGTAGGTTACAGTAGGTTGTATCCAAGTGGAAACAATTATCAACCCAATGTGGAAAGTGTTGAATTTGGTCAACAACAAAATGAATGGCTTATTTGCTACTTGAGGTTTACTTGATCTAACAGAAGTTTCGTAATGATTAAGTTGTTATGTGGACACGTGACATACCGACAACTTTGATAAAACACTATAGGATTTGTCTCCAGATCGCTATGCATATTCATGCTAGTAGCTTAGCATCTCTCTCCATTGAATACAGGCGGCTGACGTCAACAACCCTCATAGAATATAAACAATAGATTACAATAATAAGATGTATCCACCAATCCAAAGACAGGATAGGTGGGAGATAGACAACCCACAGTGCAGCTTTGTGGACAACGACTCCCCTTGTCAGGACGGAGAGACATCTTGTCAGTATATCCATAATCTTTGGTGTAGCCAACCCAACTCTCACATGGCTCTATTGGGGGTCACGGTGTGTAGTTGTTGGTGCTGACATCTTCAGGACAGGAATACCGGTTTACTTAACGGAGGAATAAACACACATGTTCATCATTGGTGTCTTAACCAGAACGGGGGAAAATGCACTTTATTTATTTTCGCACATGCGCAGTCATACATCTCTCATAGGGCATGACTGTACCAGTGTAAGAACACAACTCAAACAACATATTAGTCCACATGCCAACACCCCCACTTGCTCTTATACTGTACAAGTCGTATTCAACCTAACTTTATCAACACATTTAGCTTACAGTTATTCATCTCACAAATGTCAGTTTATATTCCAAACATGTAACCCAAGAATTTTTCATTTTTGAACTTCGTTACAGGTTTAGTCAAAACATCTGCAGCCATGTCTGCCGTTGGACAATATTCAATACTTATTTTACCATCACTGAGTGCAGATCGAATGAAATGATATCTGATGTCGACATGTTTACATCTCTGACGACACACTGGGTTCTTTGACAGAGCAATTGCACCTTGGTTATCTTCAAAGATTGTTACTGGTGTATATTGGCACTCACTATCCATCTCGCCCAATAACTGTACAAGGTACAAACTTTCTTGTGTAGTAGCAGCCAGTGCCATGTACTCTGCTTCACATGTAGATAAAGCTACTGTTGGCTGCTTCTTAGACCTCCATGAAATGACAGGTCCACATTTAGTTAAACTAAAACAATACCCTGTTATGCTTCGTCTGTCACTTTGATCTGCTGCCCAATCAGCATCACTATATGCTATGAGGTTGAGTTTTTCCACCCCCTTTTTGTAACACAACTCCTGATTCATTGTTCCCTTTAAGTACCTCAACACATGTTTAGCTGCTATCCAGTGTTGCTCTTTTGGTTCTGATAGGTATTGTGACAGCTTGCTGACAATCCAACTGATATCCGGTCTTGTACATGTCATCACATATATCAAGCTGCCTATCACTTCACGATACCTTTTTGAATCAATAAGTTCACCATCACCATCAAAGTTTGGTTTTTGTTCACATGGTGTTGACCTTGTTTTACAGTCTGACATACCAAACCTTTCCAGTATCTTGGTTATATACCTTGTTTGGTTCATCGTTATTTTCCCTTCACTTTGTGTAAAATCAATGCCTAGGAAATGTCCAAGCCTCCCAAGATCTTTCATCTTAAATTTTTCACGTAACATTTCTTTTACACTTGTGAGTGAGTCACTATCACTAGCAGCGATAATTAGATCATCGACCCAAATTATCAAAATGATCCTTTCTGTTGCAGTTTGTTTGTTATAAACACAGTGATCAGCTGGGTTCTGTGTAAAACCATTTTCACTAAGGTGATCATGCAACATTTTGTTCCAGTTCCTTCCTGACTGTTTCAGGCCGTACAGTGACTTGTTCAGTTTGCAGACTAGTTGCTCACCTGTATCTGACCTGACTTCAAAACCCTCTGGTTGCTCCATGTACACTTCACAGTCAATAGGAGCATGTAGATATGCTGTTTTGACATCCATCTGATGTAACTCTAAGTCATACTGAGCTGCTAGCTGCATCAAACAGCGTACTGATGTCATATTTGCAGTTGGAGAAAAAGTCTCCTTATAGTCTATTCCTGCCACTTGACTATACCCCTTTGCAACATATCTTGCCTTGTATGTCTCAGTCTCATCTGAATTGTTTTTGACCGCATAGACCCACCTGCCCCCCACTGCATTTTTACCCTCTGGCAGTGTGGTTAATGTGAATGTATCATTTTCCCTAAGGGAATCCATCTCCTCCTTCATAGCAGTAGCCCAAATCTCTGATTTTGGTGAAATCATTGCTTCTTTGAAGGTTTGTGGTGCATTGCACATTACTCTGTAGCAGTAGTCAACACTAGGTGGTATCTGGTCATCACATTTCACTTTACACTCATAGTCTTTTAAGTACTGGGGTTTCATCCTCGCTCTGTCTGGATAGCGTGGACTCTGACCATCTGAAGTCTCAATTTGCACATCTTGTGTCTCTTCTGAGTTTTGATCTGCCATCTTGGCTTTCGGCATGGGGTTTTCAAATCTCTCCCCATGAAGATCATCACTGATTTCCAAATCTGTCTGAGTTTGGTGTTCGACTACACCTTTTGTAACACACTTGACTAATCTGTTTTTAAGAACTTTCCCAGTGTCTGGGTAGTAGACTAGGTATGCTGGACTATTTTTATCATACCCGACAAAAATACCCTTTTCACATCTTGAGTCTAACTTTTTCTTGTTCTGTCTATATGCATAGCAAACAGATCCAAATTCTTTCATCTTTGAAAGATCAGGCTTTCTCCCAGTAAACATGTAGTGTGGAGTCTGTCCTACACGCTTATTGTAACACCTATTGCGAATTACTGCAGCAGTCATTACAGCATATGTCCACAAGTTCTTTGGTAGGTTGCTTTCAAGTAGCATGCATCTTGCCATTTCGAACAATGTTCTCCAATTTCTCTCAGCCGTCCCATTTTGATGGGGTGAGTAAGGGGCTGAAGTTTCATGTCTTATGGCGTTCTTACTGAGCAGTGACTGGAACTCTTTGGCTGTGAATTCTGTGCCATTATCTGACCTGACACACTTTATTTTCCCATAAGGGGCCACATCAGCAATAAACTTCTCAGCAGCTTTTACAGTATCACTCTTTGCTTTTAGGAAATACACAAAAACTGCCCCTGAATAATCATCCGTAAATGCTAGAGTATATCTGAACCCATCTTTCGCCTCTGGCTCAATAGGGCCAGCCAAATCAGTGTGCACAAGCTCAAGAGCCGCTTTTGCTTTTTCATCAGGCTCTCTGTTTCTGCTCTGAACAAATTTTCCCTGAGTGCAGATTTCACAGTTGAGGGTAGATTTGTCAATTTTACCTGTGATTTTCATTCCCTCTGTCACATTTTCTAACTTTGACACATCCTCAAAATTACAGTGTCCAAGAATTTTGTGCCATGTGTGAATATCATAGCACCCATGACATCCATCATCATATTCATCACTTACAGTGTTAAGATAGTAAAGTCTATCGTACTCCTCGATGTCAAAAGTGGTACCGTTCTTGTGGATGAGCTTGTTACACCCCTGTCGAAAGTTGACTGAAGCTCCGTTGGCTGTCGCTGCTTTAACAGAGAAAATGTCCTGTGGAAACGACGGCACGTACAGCGCCTTCATCAGCGTTGTTTTTACCCGACGACCCGTGTTGTCTCTCAGGTAAACCTCCGCTGCACCTCTCCTCTCCGCGACACCATTCGTTCTTGTTCCGTCAGCCAGCTCCACGGAATGTTTTTCCGGTTTGAAAGTCTCGTCAAACTCCTTAAACTTCCCGATGTCCGTGACTATATGTGACGTTGCTCCCGTATCAACCATCAGCCCTTTCTGTTTCAGTCCACTGACCTGACAGTCACTTATTCTGAATGCAAATGAGTGGCTTTCAGCATCTGTTGCTTGTTTCACATTGTCTCTTCTTTTTCGTCTGCAATTTGCGTCAGTATGAGTGGAGCTCTTGCAAAAACTACACCACTTTCTCCGTTCTTTGCGCTCTCCAGTAACGGTACATTCCCGGGCCTTGTGCCCTTTCTGGCCACAGTTGAAGCAGGTTATCTCGGTCCCTTTATCTCTCCCTCTTGGCCAGCTAACTTTAATGTTACTTGCCTTCATCACGTTGTCGTCAGTGGAAATGGCGCTAAACTTCTCGGTGCTTTCATAGCTCCTCAACTTGGTTTTGAACTCGCCAAAAGTTGTCGGCTCGTCACTCTGCGTTATGTGGATGGCAAACGGCTTAAATGATTCGGGCAAACCTTTCAGAATCATTGCAATCAACAGCCCGTCACTTAAAGTCTCTTCAGCATTTCTCAGTGCTGTAATAGCCGTCTCAGCACGAATGATATAGTCCGTAACACTTTCGTCAGCGGCTTTCTGAAGAGAAGTTAGTTCAGTGTAGAGGCTAATCACACGTGGCTTCCCTTTACCTGCATAATGTTCCCTCAATATCTTCAACGCTTTTCTCCCATCATCTGCTGCTTCTCTCATTATCAGGGAAAGGCTTTTATCATCCAAAACCTGTATCAATTCGGCGTAGGCTTCTTCATTTTTCTCTCTGTCTTCTTCATCTTCATCCACGCTCAATATGGCGGCCTTTAGCCCAAGCAAACGCAAGTGCCCCAAAAACTTTGTCTCCCATAACTCGTACTTTTTTTCATCTCCGTCGAAATATAATCTATTCCATCGGCTTCCATGTTCCCTCCTGGGCCCATAACCTGTTGGTGCTGACATCTTCAGGACAGGAATACCGGTTTACTTAACGGAGGAATAAACACACATGTTCATCATTGGTGTCTTAACCAGAACGGGGGAAAATGCACTTTATTTATTTTCGCACATGCGCAGTCATACATCTCTCATAGGGCATGACTGTACCAGTGTAAGAACACAACTCAAACAACATATTAGTCCACATGCCAACAGTAGTAAAACATCACTACATTAAAATCACTACATGCCGTGGCCCCCAGTCTGCGGTCAGCAGATAGACCCTTCTCAAATATATATGTTAAGTCACTTTTTGGAAACGGAACGGAGAAAACAAGGGGTAGCTTGCTCTCTACGTCGTCTGATTCTAGACATATCAGTCATCATCCCAGGACCCTCCGTTGAAGAGGTATTGAAGAGCCAACTCCGAATATCCAAAGTTAAAAACTAATTGAAGGCGATACTTACTGGTGTTAATCAGATCTCCTGTCTCCTCCTCTTCATCTTTCAATGTGACAGTAATCTCTCCTTCCTTCTTCACTCCAAAAACAGCATCATCCTCATCTTCCTCTTGTTTAACTGAAACGTCTTTCTCTTCATCTTTCACTGTAACAACCTCACCCTCTACTTCTTGTTTTACTGAGACATCCTCCTCTTCCTTCTCCTCTTTCACGACAATGTTCAGCCCCAGAGCTTCTTTCTCCGTCCAGCAGACCTCCTTTTCTTTAACAGGAGGGGAGTAGTTTAGGGAGCTCATGTTCGGGGATGTTAGCTAGCTAGCTATCATTAGCGACCAGGCTAATGCTAACTTAACCAGCCAGCTACTATAGCTGACTAATAAAAAATAACGTAATATTAAATTAAATAGGTTAACAAGTAGATACGACAGAAGTGTGTCTAAAACACAGTAGGTAATATAGACCGAAAGCGTATAAATAGCTTGAATCGTTCGGCTATGTTGGCTAGCAAGCTACCGAGGTGGTTGACGAGCTGTTTATGAAGAACCTGCAGCATCGCCTGAAAGACGCACATCGCCGTCTGCTGACTGGATGGAAACGCAGTTGAGGATCACATTTTATTTTCAGACAAAGATTATTTTACATGGATTTAATTAAATAATACTATTGAGACATACAAAGACAGGAATGTGGCGATCGATTAGTGCGAATAAAAAATGTTTACCACAGCATATTTAAGGCAGTTTCATTAAGTCAAACAACATCTAAATAAGTAGCCAGCTACTGTAGGTCTACACTGCTCCTACATGGTGTAACAATACATCATGTAGATGTATATAATGAACAGACTAGGTCTATACTGCTCCTACAAGGTGTTACAATACATCATGTAGATGTATATAATGAACAGACTAGGTATATACTGCTCCTACATGGTGTAACAATACATCATGTAGATGTATATAATGAACAGACTAGGTCTATACTGCTCCTACATGGTGTAACAATACATCATGTGGGGCTTTAAGGCGATGCTGTTGGTGTGACGTTTAATATAGTGGACGGAACGCTTCTTTCAACAGCAGCAACAGTTAGTCAGCCACCTTGGTAGCTTGCTAGACAAAATAGCCGAACCAATAAAGCTCTTTAGACGCTTTCGTGTATATTCGCCACTGTGTTTTAAACCCACTTCTGTCGTCTAGTTAGTTATCCGTTTTAATTTCATATTTACAGTGTTGTTGTTATTAATCAGCTAGCGGGCTGGTTAAGTTAGCATTAGCCTAACTAGCTAACATCTCCGACCATGAGTTCACTAAGCTACTCTCCTCCTGCTAAAGAAGATGTCTGCTGGACGGAGAAAGAGGGTCTGTGGCTGAACGTTGTCGTGAAAGAGGAGGAAGAGGAGGATGTCACAATACAAAAACAAGTAAAGGGTGAGGCTGTTACAGTGAAAGAAGAAGAGAAAGACGTTTCAGTTAAAGAAGAGGAAGACGCTTTCAGAGTGAAAGAGGAGGAGGGGGAGATGTCTGTCACATTGGAAGACGAGGATGAAACGGGATATCTGGGCTCGGTTTCCCAAACGCATCTTAAGGCATCCAATGGTTCTAACGATGAACGGGCCCTGATTAACACTAGTAAGTACTGTCTTAAATACAGAGGCACAAACTCTGCAGTTGTTGAACTGATGTGTGGTGTTACAGGGGAAATATGCAATATCTACATCCATATTTAGACTTTTAAATTATTTATTTATAGCCATTGATTCTTGAAGAATATAACACATGCCTCATGAGCTTAGTTCAACTGTTGTACCCCATCAGAACCCCAAATAAGCTTTTTTTACTCAAATGTTGAGAAACAATGTAAATCAACACTGTATCGCCTCAACATGGTTAAAACTATAAATAAGCTTTTTATACTCCAATGTTTAGAAACAATTTAAATGATAAACAAACACTGTAAACACTCAACATGGTTAAAACTATGTTGATATCATGGATGTTCAATCTTTGCATCCATAAGTCTGTCTATGAATTTGAAAGTAGTTACATTTCTCCAACCCCATCATCATCTTATTACCAAAACAGTGGTGGAATGACAGCTTTGTTATTGTTTGGACTGCAGGTTGGTTGATTTGATTGTGTGGCTTTTTTACGCACAGCTGCATGTAAACAAGTCTGCAAGTTGTGACCGGAAAGTCTACACTTGGTTATGTAAAAAAACTATCGCTCAACACCCGTTGAATATGTCCAGGTGTCAGTAAACGTAGGCCAAAAAAAGCATAATTTAAATGTTTTCCAGCAGCACAGTTACAGTCACTCTGGATAACATGAAAACTGCCTAACCAGCTCTGCTAGGGCGAGTAAAATGGTAAGTCTCATTTGTGTCTGGAAGTAGCTAGCAAGCTAAGGTCAGAACGGTCAAATCAACCCAACTCCTCGGCCGGAGCGGCCAGTGTCTCCGAGAGAGAAACGGGCTGAATTTATAAATGGACAATCTGACAACGGTCTAAATTTATGAAGCACTCTGGTATTCAAGATTGAATTAAAAAACACACCTGAAGTCGTAAAATGTCTAACTAGTAATGTGTTATGCTAACTAGCTAGCAAGAGGTTGCATAGCAACAGCATAAACATCCGGTAGACAGGAGAAGAGCCTCAACTGAAAGGAAACGGTTCGGTTACAGTTTACTACAATTAACTAATAGTATGTAGTGTATACTCATTAAGTATGTAGTTACAGTATACTACAATTAACTAATAGTATGTAGTATATACTCATTAAGTATGTAGTTACAGTATACTACAATTAACTAATAGTATGTAGTATATACTCATTAAGTATGTAGTTACAGTATACTACAATTAACTAATAGTATGTAGTATATACTCATTAAGTATGTTTTTACAGTATACTACAATTAACTAATAGTATGTAGTATATACTCATTAAGTATGTAGTTACAGTATACTACAATTAACTAATAGTATGTAGTATATACTCATTAAGTATGTAGTTACAGTATACTACAATTAACTAATAGTATGTACTCATTAAGTATGTAGTATACAGTATGTTAGTATGGGTATTCAAACACATATTCGCCTTTTTCCATTTATTTTCAATGCCATTACATTAAAGGCAAAACATACCTACATTCCATAACATTTATAAATTGTTTGAAACCTTTGTTTTAAACCCTTCTCAAAGTTGGTGCCTTGCCGGATTTGTATATATATTTTTTAAATGAAACACTACTTGACTTTCCTTGTATTTATGGCAGTGTAGTTCCCTTCAGGGTCAGTCAACTTTGGTACAACATACTATAGGGAGTCGCGACTTCGGTTGAAGGATCTAAAATCACATCTGAAAAGGCCAATGAAATCCGCTCCTGGCTGGAAGTCCCGCCTTCCACAGGTGATGAGCATCAGGCTGTGATTCATTCCTTCCATTATTCCGCTCTTCACCTCGGTGTGAACAGGAACAATTCATGCTACTTAAACATACAATTGGAACACGAGACTGTCTTACGTTGCTCCAACTAAACTGACCCTTAGTGGTAGAGTGTGATCTCCCCCTGGACTTTGTGTGGTTCTCATAGTTTCCTAATCACAATGTCCTGGTTATAGCAATGAGTAAGATGGCTAAAAATGAGACCTAGACAATGAAAGTTAAGACCGAGGTAAAATTGGATTTATATTCACACATTCAGATATTCAACAGACATTGGCCAAAAGCCATTTAAAATGGTATAAATCAATAACTAATTCATTGATTGTCACAGAAACATTAAACTAGATTTATTATATACATGTCTAGCATACTTTTACAACCTTTTTTAAACAAAAATTCCAGTTTTGATTTTATAGAAATACATAAATATATAAAATGGCATTTAAAAGTGGTATAAATCAATAACTAATTCACCATTTGTCATGGAACAAATAATAATTAAAAGTTCATTTGCGAAATTTCTTTCCTTAATGCATTTGAGCCAATCAGTTGTGTTGTGACAAGGTAGGGTTTTCTCACTTTCTAGTAGGCTTATATTGAAGATATGGTTAATAGGAGTGGCAATGTCGTCCTCTATTATCCTCAGTCATTTTCCATCCAAGTTGTCAGACCCCAGTGGCCTGAAAAAGAAAAGGAAAACCTCACACTCTAGGAGCTCAGATGCAATAATTTAATAACCTAATAACCAACGTTTCCACAGACAAGCTGTCTTCATCAGGGTATAATGACAAACACTGCAGGTAACTGGTTTATACAGACAAGCTGTCTTCATCAGGGTATAATGACAAACACTGTGGGTCACTAGTTTATACAGACAAGCTGTCTTCATCAGGGTATAATGACAAACACTGCAGGTAACTGGTTTATACAGACAAGCTGTCTTCATCAGGGTATAATGACAAACACTGAGGGTCACTAGTTTATACAGACAAGCTGTCTTCATCAGGGTATAATGACAAACACTGTGGGTCACTAGTTTATACAGACAAGCTGTCTTCATCACGGTATAATGACAAACACTGTGGGTCACTAGTTTATACAGACAAGCTGTCTTCATCAGGGTATAATGACAAACACTGTGGGTCACTAGTTTATACAGACAAGCTGTCTTCATCAGGGTATAATGACAAACACTGAGGGTCACTAGTTTATACAGACAAGCTGTCTTCATCAGGGTATAATGACAAACACTGCAGGTAACTGGTTTATACAGACAAGCTGTCTTCATCAAATCAAATCAAAAATCAAATCAAATCAAATCAAATTTATTTATATAGCCCTTCGTATATCAGCTGAAATCTCAAAGTGCTGTACAGAAACCCAGCCTAAAACCCCAAACAGCAAGCAATGCATGTGAAAGAGGCACAGTGGCTAGGAAAAACTCCCTAGGAAAAACTCCCTAGAAAGGCCAAAAACCTAGGAAGAAACCTAGAGAGGAACCAGGCTATGAGGGGTGGCCAGTCCTCTTCTGGCTGTGCCGGGTGGATATTATAACAGAACATGGTCAAGATGTTAAAATGTTCATAAATGACCAGCATGGTCAAATAATAATAATCATTGTAGTTGTCGAGGGTGCAACAAGCACGTCCGGTGAACAGGCCAGGGTTCCGTGGCCGCAGGCAGAACAGTTGAAACTGGAGCAGCAGCATGGCCAGGTGGACTGGGGACAGCAAGGAGTCATCATGCCAGGTAGTCCCGAGGCATGGTCCTAGGGCTCAGGTCCTCCGAGAGAAAGAAAGAAAGAGAGAATTAGAGAGAGCATATTTAAATTCACACAGGACACCGGATAAGACAAGAGAATACTCCAGATGAAACAGACTGACCCTAGCCCCCCGGCACATAAACTACTACAGCATAAATACTGGAGGCTGAGACAGGAGGGATCAGAAGACACTGTGGCCCCATCCGATGATACCCCCGGACAGGGCCAAACAGGCAGGATATAACCCCACCCACTTTGCCAAAGCACAGCCCCCACACCACTAGAGGGATGTCTACAACCACCAACTTACCGTCCGAAGACAAGGGCGAGTATAGCCCACAAAATCTCCGCCATGGCACAACCCAAGGGGGGGCGCCAACCCAGACAGGAAGACCACGTCAGTGACTCAACCCACTCAAGTGACGCACCCCTCCCATGGACGGCATGGAAGAACACCAGTAAGTCAGTGACTCAGCCCCTGTAATAGGGTTAGAGGCAGAGAATCCCAGTGGAAAGAGGGGAACCGGCAAGGCAGAGACAGCAAGGGCGGTTCGTTGCTCCAGCCTTTCCGTTCACCTTCACACCCCTGGGCCAGACTACACTTAATCATAGGACCTACTGAAGAGATAAGTCTTCAGTAAAGACTTAAAGGTTGAGACTGAGTCTGCATCTCTCACATGGGTAGGCAGACCATTCCATAAAAATGGAGCTCTATAGGAGAAAGCCCTACCTCCAGCCGTTTGCTTAGAAATTCTAGGGACAATTAGGAGGCCTGCGTCTTGTGACCGTAGCGTACGTGTAGGTATGTACGGCAGGAGCAAATCGGAAAGATAGGTAGGAGCAAGCCCATGTAATGCTTTGTAGGTTAGCAGTAAAACCTTGAAATCAGCCCTTGCCTTAACAGGAAGCCAGTGTAGGGAGGCTAGCACTGGAGTAATATGATCAATTCTTTTGGTTCTAGTCAGGATTCTAGTAGCCGTATTTAGCACTAACTGAAGTTTGTTTAGTGCTTTATCCGGGTAGCCGGAAAGTAGAGCATTGCAGTAGTCCAGCCTAGAAGTAACAAAAGCATGGATTAATTTTTCTGCGTCATTTTTGGACAGAAAGTTTCTGATTTTTGCAATGTTACGTAGATGGAAAAAAGCTGTCCTTGAAACAGTCTTGATATGTTCTTCAAAAGAGAGATCAGGGTCCAGAGTAACACCGAGGTCCTTCACAGTTTTATTTGAGACGACTGTACAACCATCCAGATTAATTGTCAGATTGAACAGAAGATCTCTTTGTTTCTTGGGACCTAGAACAAGCATCTCTGTTTTGTCCGAGTTTAAAAGTAGAAAGTTTGCAGCCATCCACTTCCTTATGTCTGAAACACAGGCTTCTAGCGAGGGCAATTTTGGAGCTTCACCATGTTTCATTGAAATGTATAGCTGTGTGTCGTCCGCATAGCAGTGAAATTTAACATTATGTTTTCGAATGACATCCCCAAGAGGTAAAATATATAGTGAAAACAATAGTGGTCCTAAAACGGAACCTTGAGGAACACCGAAATTTACAATTGATTTGTCAGAGGACAAACCATTCACAGAGACAAACTGATATCTTTCCGACAGATAAGATCTAAACCAGGCCAGAACTTGTCCATGTAGACCAATTTGGGTTTCCAATCTCTCCAAAAGAATGTGGTGATCGATGGTATCAAAAGCGGCACTAAGATCTAGGAGCACGAGGACAGATGCAGAGCCTCGGTCTGACGTCATTAAAAGGTCATTTACCACCTTCACAAGTGCAGTCTCAGTGCTATGATGGGGTCTAAAACCAGACTGAAGCGTTTCGTATACATTGTTTGTCTTCAGGAAGGCAGTGAGTTGCTGTGCAACAGCTTTTTCTAAATTTTTTGAGAGGAATGGAAGATTCGATATAGGCCGATAGTTTTTTATAATTTCTGGGTCAAGATTCGGCTTTTTCAAGAGAGGCTTTATTACTGCCACTTTTAGTGAGCTTGGTACACATCCGGTGGATAGAGAGCCGTTTATTATGTTCAACATAGGAGGGCCAAGCACAGGAAGCAGCTCTTTCAGTAGTTTAGTTGGAATAGGGTCCAGTATGCAGCTTGAGGGTTTGGAGGCCATGATTATTTTCATCATTGTGTCAAGAGATATAGTACTAAAACACTTTAGTATCTCCCTTGAGCCAAGGTCCTGGCAGAGTTGTGCAGACTCAGGACAATGGAGCTTTGGAGGAATACCCAGATTTAAAGAGGAGTCCGTAATTTGCTTTCTAATGATCATGATCTTTTCCTCAAAGAAGTTCATAAATGTATTACTGCTGAAGTGAAAGCCATCCTCCATTTGCGAATGCTGCTTTTTAGTTAGCTTTGCGACAGTATCAAAAAGAAATTTCGGATTGTTCTTATTTTCCTCAATTAAGTTGGAAAAATAGGATGATCGAGCAGCAGTGAGGGCTCTTTGATACTGCACGGTACTGTCTTTCCAAGCTAGTCGGAAGACTTCCAGTTTGGTGTGGCGCCATTTCCGTTCCAATTTTCTGGAAGCTTGCTTCAGAGCTCGTGTATTTTCTGTATACCAGGGAGCTAGTTTCTTATGACAGATGTTTTTAATTTTTAGGGGTGCAACTGCATCTAGGGTATTGCGCAAGGTTAAATTGAGTTCCTCGGTTAGGTGGTTAACTGATTTTTGTCCTCTGACGTCCTTGGGTAGGCAGAGGGAGTCTGGAAGGGCATCAAGGAATCTTTGGGTTGTCTGAGAATTTATAGCACGACTTTTAACCTGTCTGGGGTATGTGGGACGATTTCGTCCCACCTACGTAACAGCTACTGATATTCCAGTGGCGCGATTTTTGAATCGTTAGAAATACTATTACTTCAATTTCTCAAACATATGACTATTTTACAGCTATTTAAAGACAAGAATCTCGTTAATCTAACCCCACTGTCCGATTTCAAAAAGGCTTTACAACGAAAGCAAAACATTAGATTATGTCAGCAGAGTGCCCAGCCAGAAAAAATCAGACAGCCATTTTTCAAGCTAGCATATCATGTCACATAAACCCAAACCACAGCTAAATGCAGCACTAACCTTTGATGATCTTCATCAGATGACACACCTAGGACATTGTGTTATACAATACATGCATGTCTGTTCAATCAAGTTCATATTTATATCAAAAAACAGCTTTTTGCATTAGCATGTGACGTTCAGAAAACGCATAACCCCCGGCAAACTTCCGTTGAATTTACTAACAGTTTGCTAAATTACTCACGATAAACGTTCACAAAAAGCATAACAATTATTTTAAGAATTATAGATACATTACTCCTCTATGCACTCGATATGTCCGATTTTAAAATAGCTTTTCGGATGAAGCACATTTTGCAATAATCTAAGTACATAGCCCGGCATTACAGGGCTAGCTATTTAGATACCCACCCAGGTCAGCATCCACCAAAATCACATTTCCTATAAGAAAAATATTCTTACCTTGCTTGTTCTTCATCAGAATACACTGCCAGGACTTCTACTTCAATAACAAATGTTGGTTTGGTCCCAAATAATCCATCGTTATATCCAAACAGCGACGTTTTGTTCGTGAGTTCTAGAATGCTTCTTCCCGGTTTCGCGCATGGCGCATTGGCGTGTCAAAAATGTCTAAATATTCCATTACCGTACTTCGAAGCATGTCAACCGCTGTTTAAAACCAATTTTTATGCCATTTATGTCGTAGAGAAGTGATAATATTCCGACCGGGAGTATGCATTGAGCCTAAACAGCCGAATAAAATTTCTCCTCAGAAGCGACTCATGCACGCGCATCATTCAAAGGTCCTCGGAGCATCCACTTACAAAAGGCGATAATATGTTTCAACCTGAGGCTCCCTCGTAAACCTTCAGTTATTTCGCGGGCTCTGAGAGCCTATTGGAGCCCTGGGAATTGTCACGTTACAGCTAAGATCCTTACTTTTCAATAAAAAGATGCAAGACGCACGACTCCTTGTCAGACAGGGTACTTCCTGCTTGAAACCTTGTCAGGTTTTTGCCTGCCATAGGAGTTCTGTTATACTCACAGACACCATTCAAACAGTTTTAGAAAATTCAGAGTGTTTTCTATCCAAACCTGAACAATAATATGCATATTCTAGCTTCTGAGTTGGTGTAGGAGGCAGTTAAAAATGGGAACATATTTTTCCAAAATTCTCAATACTGCCCCCTAGCCCAGACAGGTTAATGCTCCTTGGTTGGGGTCTGAGCAGGTTATTTGTTGCAATTGTAAACGCAATAAAATGGTGGTCCGATAATCCAGGATTATGAGGAAAAACATTAAGATCCACAACATTTATTCCATGGGACAAAACTAGGTCCAGAGTATGACTGTGGCAGTGAGTAGGTCCAGAGACATGTTGGACAAAACCCACTGAGTCGATGATGGCTCCGAAAGCCTTTTGGAGTGGGTCTGTGGACTTTTCCATGTGAATGTTAAAGTCACCAAAAATTAGAATATTATCTGCTATGACTACAAGATCCGATAGGAATTCAGGGAACTCAGTGAGGAACACTGCATATGGCCCAGGAGGCCTGTAAACAGTAGCTATAAAAAGTGAGTGAGTAGGCTGCATAGATTTCATGACTAGAAGCTCAAAAGACGAAAACGTAATTGTTTTTTTTTTTGTAAATTGAAATTTGCTATCGTAGATGTTAGCAACACCTCCGCCTCCTCATCAGGGTATAATGACAAACACTGCAGGTAACTGGTTTATACAGACAAGCTGTCTTCATCAGGGTATAATGACAAACACTGTGGGTCACTAGTTATACAGACAGGCTGTCTTCATCAGGGTATAATGACAAACACTGCAGGTAACTGGTTTATACAGACAAGCTGTCTTCATCAGGGTATAATGACAAACACTGTGGGTCACTAGTTTATACAGACAAGCTGTCTTCAACAGGGTATAATGACAAACACTGCAGGTAACTGGTTTATATTGTGTCAAAGGACACACACAGGTGTCTGTAATCATGTCTGAGTGTGGCCTGATATCATTGGTTAATTTACAGATATAAATAGAACATATGAAAACATAAATGGATAGCATACGATCATAGATACAATTTGGCTATGTAGACCTCCAAACATTTACAATGAATAGCAATATTACAATAATGGATACATAGACCTACAAACATTTACAATGAATAGCAATATTACAATAATGGATACATAGACCTACAAACATTTACAATGAATAGCAATATTACAATAATGGATACATGGATCTACAAACATTTACAATGAATAGCAATATTACAATAATGGATACATAGACCTCCAAACATTTACAATGAATAGCAATATTACAATAATGGATACATAGACCTCCAAACATTTACAATGAATAGCAATATTCCAATAATGGATACATAGACCTCCAAACATTTACAATGAATAGCAATATTACAATAATGGATACATAGACCTCCAAACATCTACAATGAATAGCAATATTACAATAATGGATACATAGACCTCCAAACATTTACAATGAATAGCAATATTACAATAATGGATACATAGACCTCCAAACATTTACAATGAATAGCAATATTCCAATAATGGATACATAGACCTCCAAACATTTACAATGAATAGCAATATTCCAATAATGGATACATAGACCTCCAAACATTTACAATGATTAGCAATATTCCAATAATGGATACATAGACCTCCAAACATTTACAATGAATAGCAATATTCCAATAATGGATACATAGACCTCCAAACATTTACAATGAATAGCAATATTCCAATAATGGATACATAGACCTACAAACATTTACAATGAATAGCAATATTAAAATAATGGATACATAGACCTACAAACATTTACAATGAATAGCAATATTACAATAATGGATACATAGACCTACAAACATTTACAATGAATAGCAATATTACAATAATGGATACATAGACCTACAAACATTTACAATGAATAGCAATATTACAATAATGGATACATAGACCTCCAAACATTTACAATGAATAGCAATATTACAATAATGGATACATAGACCTCCAAACATTTACAATGAATAGCAATATTACAATAATGGCTACGTTGAGACCGACGGGAGCAAAGGTCTTTAAATTTAAGATCCAGACAGCCTCTTGTTTTTAACAATAAATTGTCGAGGTCACCCCCTCTCCTAGGGAGGGTGACGTGTTCGATGCCGATATAATGTAGGGACGAAATCAAGGGGTTCGCTTCCAAAAAGATTTTACCACAAGGACAAATTAAAAGATAAATAACTGCCTTAGTGGTGCACCTGATAACACCTGTGATTGGGATCTGTTTCCCTGTTTGGGGGTGTTTGAAGGATCTACATTTGTAAGTGCCATTGCATTGAGCGCAGTGACCAAATTAATTAATGAATATGAAACTGCCTTAAATACAGATGTGAATGATAGTATGTTTTAAATTCTCACTTAAAATATGCAGTGCTCTATTTGAACGTCTCAATATAATATTATTATTTCATGAAAGGAATGAAAAATTAATTTGTGTGCAACAAAAAAAACAATCTTAACTGCGTTTCCCTCCAGTCAGCAGACGGCGATGTGCATCTTTCAGGCGATGCTGCAGCGTGACGTATAATCTAGTGGACGGAACGGATCAACAACGAGTCAGCCACCTTGGTAGCCAACAGCCGAAACATTTAGACTGTTTCTGTGCATATTTGCCTCTGTGTTTTAAATATACTTCCGACATCTAGTTAATTGCCCCCATTTAAATGTTATAGGTACATTGTTAGTCAACTAGCTGGCTTGATAAGTTAGCCTAGTACTAAACTAGTCGCTCATGCTAACTAGCTAGCTAGCTAACATCCCCGACCATGAGCTCACTGATGTATTCCTCGCCTGTTAAAGAAGAGGAGGTCTGCTGGACGGAGAAAGAAGCTCTGGGGCTGAACATTGTCGTGAAAGAGGAGAAGGAAGAGGAGGATGTTACAGTAAAACAAGAAGTAGAGGATGAGGCTGTTACAGTGAAAGAAGAAGAGAAAGACGTTTCAGTGAAAGAAGAAGATGCGTTCAGAGTGAAAGAGGAGGAGGATGTTACTGTTAAACAAGAAGTAGAGGGCGAGGATGTTACAGTGAAAGAAGAAGAGAAAGACGTTTCAGTGAAAGAAGAGGAAGACGCGTTCAGAGTGAAAGAGGAGGAGGATGTTACAGTAAAAGAAGAGGAGGCAGAGAAAGAGGAGGATGCAGTTTTTGGAGTGAAGGAGGAGAAAGAGGGAGAGATTACTGTCATATTGACAGAGGAGTCAGGAGATCTGATTACCACCAGTAAGTACTGTCTTAAAAAACGGGCTCTAACTGTCCAACTGTTTTGAACGAATGTGTTGTTTTAAAGCAGCATGCTACTGAAATTCTATACTTGAAAATGTTGTTCTGTACTATAGGAATTTATGTTATAATATAATGTTAAAGCTACATTTTAAAATGGGTGATTAAAGCCCTGAATGCTGATTGGCTGACAGCCGTGGTATATCAGGCCGTATACCACGGGTATGACAAAACATGTATTTTTACTGTTCTGATTACGTTGGTAACCAGTTTATAATTGCAATAAGCCACCTCGGGTTTGTGATATATGGCCAATATACCATGGCTAAGTTCTGTATCCGGGCACTCTGTGTTGAGTCGTGCGTAAAGAACAGTCTTTAACCATGCTATATTGGCCATATACCACACTTCCTTGGGTCTTATTGCTTAACCCTGACATGTGTATACCATCACAGTCCCCCCCACCACAAAATCACAACTTAATTGTCTCACAGAATGGCAAACATGTTATAAATGAAATTTTTTACGTGTGTTGTAGGCCTTGCGTAGAGTGTGTATACCCGCAAAACGCAGATTTCTAAATAATGTTGGAGAAATACATAAAATAAGTGTCACGTCCTGACCATAGTAACTGGTTATTTTCTATGGTAGAGTAGTTCAGGGCGTGACAGGGGGTGTTTTGTGTTTTTCTATGTTTTCTATTGCTATGTGTTAGTTCTAGGTTTTCTATTTCTATGTTGTTGTTTTTGGGTTGATCTCCAATTGGAGGCAGCTGGTCCTCGTTGCCTCTGATTGGAGATCATATTTAAGTAGGGGTTTTTCTTCCTGGGTTTTTGTGGGCAGTTGCATTCTGTTTAGTCTCTGTACCTGACAGAACTGTAAGTTGATCATTTCCTTTTGTTATTTTGTCATTAGTGTTTTGAGTAAATAAATATAATAATGAACACTCAACACGCTGCGTTTTGGTCCCCTCTATACGACGCCCGTTACAATAAGAAGCATTATTGAAATGAAAAGGACAAGCGTTTTGGGGAGACCGAACATATTAGCAAAAGGACAAGCGTTTTGGGGAGACTGAACATATTAGCAAAAGGACAAGCGTTTTGGGGAGACTGAACATATTAGCAAAAGGACAGTTTGTAAGTCTTCAAAACAAAATAACAATTTTGAAGGGAAGGTGTGGCTAAACAAAAATATATAATTTAGAGAAGATAGTAATGTCCATTATTACTTTAGAGATGAAGTGGGACACCAACAAGACGTTATTAACAATGGATCAACTGCAGCCTTTAACACTGACTGGAATAGTAATATATATTATTATAGAGCTCTGATCAACCTATAAACATGACATTATCTATTATTATAGAGCTCTGATCAGCCTATAAACATGACATTGTCTATTATTATAGAGCTCTGCTCAGCCTATAAACATGACATTATCTATTATTATAGATCTCTGCTCAGCCTATAAACATGATCTATTATTATAGAGCTCTGCTCAGCCTATAAACATGACATTATCTATTATTATAGAGCTCTGATCAGCCTGTAAACATGACATTATCTATTATTATAGAGCTCTGCTCAGCCTATTAACATGATCTATTATTATAGAGCTCTGCTCAGCCTATAAACATGTCATTATGTATTGTTAAAGAGCTCTCATGAGAGCATGATCATAATACTGTAGTCTTCTGTCTTTATTATAGAGCTCTGATGTAATCAAACCTATTGTTTTGATGGATTTCTTCTCATTAATCTCTTAACAGATTAATGGTAAAAAAAACACTACTCAGACAACAACAAGGGAACAGAGTGTCCCATGGGATGCGCTGTAATAAGCATTCAAAGTCTAAGGCCTTTTCTCAATTAGAGTTGCTCACCTCCTCCATCCTTTCTGGCCTTCTCTTGAAAAAGGTCAAAGGTAATCGAAGAGAGGCAAACTTGATGAAAATGTGCTTGTATAAAATGAGACTCTCCTCTAATCTCGCTTCGGAAAATTACGTTTCCACGGTGGAATCCCAAAATAAATGCATAGTGATAAAAATAAATGCTAGTTGGGTCAATCTACTATTATATATACTATACTACTATATTCCTACTATTATATATACTATACTACTATTATATATACTATACTATACCACTATTATATATACTATACTATACTACTATATTCCTACTATTGTATATACTATACTACTATATTCCTACTATTATATATACTATACTATACTACTATATTCCTACTATTATATATACTATACTACTATATTCCTACTATTATATATACTATACTACTATATTCCTACTATTATATATACTATACTACTATATTCCTACTATTATATATACTATACTATACTACTATTATATATACTATACTATACTATACTACTATAATCCTACTGTTATATATACTAAACTATACTACTATATTCCTACTATTATATATACTATACTATACTACTATATTCATACTATTATCTATACTATACTGCTATATTCCTACTATTATATATACTATACTACTATATTGTTACTGTTATATATACTATACTACTATATTCCTACTGTTATATAGACTATACTACTATATTCCAACTATTATATATACTATGCTACTATATTCCTACTATTATATATAGTATACTATAATACTATATTCCTACTGTTATATATACTATACTATACTACTATATTCCTACTATTATATATACACTATACTATACTACTATATTCTTACTATTATCTATACTATACTACTATATTCCTACTATTATATATACTATACTACTATATTCCTACTATTATATATACTATACTATACTACTATTATATATAGTATACTATACTACTATATTCCTACTATTATATATACTATACTATCCTACTATATTCCTACTATTATATATATTATACTACTATATTCCTACTATTATATATACTATACTATACTACTATATTCCTACTATTATATATACTATACTATACTACTATATTCCTACTATTATATATACTATACTATACTACTATATTCCTACTATTATATATACTATACTATGCTATCCTACTATATTCCTACTATTATATATACTATACTACTATATTTCTACTATTATATAACCTATACAACTATATTCCTACTTTATATATACTATACTATAGTCCTACTATTCGGTGCCTTTTGGACCTCATCACTTTTGGAAGAAAGTGGTCCTCATGAGAGCCAGTTTTCATCATAGCGCTTGATGGTTTTTGCAACTGCACTTGAAGAAACATTCAAAGTTCTTGACATTTTCTGCATTGACTGACCTTCATGTCTTATTTGAGCTGTTCTTTCCATAATAATGACTTAGCCCTATTTGGTAAAAGACCATCTTCTGTATACCACCCCTACCTTTTCACAACACAACTGATTGGCTCAAATGCATAAAGAAGGAAAGAAATTCCACAAATTAACTTTTGACAAGGCACACCTGTTAATTTAAATGTATTCCAGGTGACTACCTCATGAAGCTGGTTGAGAGAATGCCAAGAGTGTGCAAAGCTGTCATCAAGGCAAAGGGTGGCTACTTTGAAGAATATCAAATATAACATATTTTGATTTGTTTAACCCTTTTTTAGTTACAACATGATTCCATATGTGTTATTTCATAGTTTTGATGTCTTCAATATTATTCTACAATGTAGAAAGTAGTCAAAATAAAGAAAAACCCTTGAAAAACCCTTTTGACTGGTACTGAATATATACTGAATATATACTGCTCAAAAAAATAAAGGGAACACTTAAACAACACAATGTAACTCCAAGTCAATCACACTTCTGTGAAATCAAACTGTCCACTTAGGAAGCAACACTGATTGACAATAAATTTCACATGCTGTTGTGCAAATTGAATAGACAACAGGTGGAAATTATAGGCAATTAGCAAGACACCCCCAATAAAGGAGTGGTTCTGCATGTGGTAAGCACAGACCACTTCTCAGTTCCTATGCTTCCTGGCTGATGTTTTGGTCACTTTTGAATGCTGGCGGTGCTTTCACTCTAGTGGAAGCATGAGACAGAGTCTACAACACACACAAGTGGCTCAGGTAGTGCAGCTCATCCAGGATGGCACATCAATGCGTGCTGTGGCAAGAAGGTTTGCTGTGTCTGTCAGCGTAGTGTCCAGAGCATGGAGGCTCTACCAGGAGACAGGCCAGTACATCAGGAGACGTGGAGGAGGCCGTAGGAGGGCAACAACCCAGCAGCAGGACCGCTACCTCCGCCTTTGTGCAAGGAGGAGCAGGAGGAGCACTGCCAGAGCCCTGCAAAATGACCTCCAGCAGGCCACAAATGTGCATGTGTCTGCTCAAACGGTCAGAAACAGACTCCATGAGGGTGGTATGAGGGCCCGACGTCCACAGGTGGGGGTTGTGCTTACAGCCCAACACCGTGCAGGACGTTTGGCATTTGACAGAGAACACCAAGATTGGCAAATTCGCCACTGGCGCCCTGTGCTCTTCACAGATGAAAGCAGGTTCACACTGAGCACATGTGACAGACGTGACAGTCTGGAGATGCCGTGGAGAACATTCTGCTGCCTGCAACATCCTCCAGCATGACCGGTTTGGCGGTGGGTCAGTCATGGTGTGGGGTGGGATTTCTTTGGGGGGCCGCACAGCCCTCCATGTGCTCGCCAGAGGTAGCCTGACTGCCATTAGGTACCGAGATGAGATCCTCAGACCCCTTGTGAGACCATATGCTGGTGCGGTTGGCCCTGGGTTCCTCCTAATGCAAGACAATGCTAGACTTCATGTGGCTGGAGTGTGTCAGCAGTTCCTGCAAGAGGAAGGCATTGATGCTATGGACTGGCCCGCCCGTTCCCCAGACCTGAATCCAATTGAGCACATCTGGGACATCATGTCTCGCTCCATCCACCAACGCCACGTTGTACCACAGACTGTCCAGGAGTTGGCGGATGCTTTAGTCCAGGTCTGGGAGGAGATCCCTCAGGAGACCATCCGCCACCTCATCAGGAGCATGCCCAGGCGTTGTGGGGAGGTCATACAGGCACGTGGAGGACACACACACTACTGAGCCTCATTTTGACTTGTTTTTAGGACATTACATCAAAGTTGGATCAGCCTGTAGTGTGGTTTTCCACTTTAAATTTGAGTGTGACTCCAAATCCAGACCTCCATGGGTTGATAAATTGGATTTCCATTGATTATTTTTGTGTGATTTTGTTGTCAGCACATTCAACTATGTAAAGAAAAAAGTATTTAATAAGATTATTTCTTTCATTCAGATCTAGGATGTGTTGTTTAAGTGTTCCCTTTATTTTTTTGAGCAGTATATATATATGTATATATCAGAAAAGTATAGGTCTAGCTCAGGCACTTGGTGCATTTTCCAACCTGTTAGCTGCATAAACCTAACAGGGTGGATCCTAACAGGGGGGAAATGTTGAGCCTAAATTAGTCATCGCTCTGAGTGAGAAAGTTTTGTGCTAGCATAATGGTGAACACTTGAACAGGATTTGAACTACTCAATCAAACGTATTTTTACACTTAGAAATGTGATCCATTTTCAAGGTGTTTGAGTGGGACATACAGACTAACAATGAAACAGGGTTTCTATTTATTTAGCTTTGCACCATTGTTCTCCCACCAAATAAATGACACTTCCTGAATGTGATTGCATTGCAGGAAAGGTTTGTTTTCTTCAATGGAGAATTACAACAAACTACAAAATCACAGAAAATCTTTAAATAATAAGTACAAAAATCATGAAGAAATCCTTATTGTTTAGAGAATTTAACTAGGACTATAAAATAATGAAGAACGTTTAAGTATTTTATGGCTTATATTTCTCTTGGAAGTAATTGATATGGAGCATCTATGGCTTCAGTTAGACCTGGCACTTAAATGTGACTTCTCCTGGAAGTTGATGAATAACACCCAGGGATCAGTGGCGTCGTTTTAAATTGTATTTAATCTTTATTTAACTAGGCAAGTCAGTTAAGCACAAATTCTTATTTACAATGACGACCTACCCCAGACAACACTGGGCCAATTGTGTCCTATGGGACTCCCAATCACAGCCAGATGTGATGCAGCCTGGATTTGAACCAGGCACTGCAGACACTGAGATGAAGTGTCTTAGACCACTGTGCCACTAGGCTGGGATGTTTTTGATCCAGCCCCAAACCTTTTGATGGCCAGTTTCCATAACCACACATCTCTTGCACTATATACACTTTTTTATTGTGACAAATTTGAATGACCAAGATCAACAATCCAATATATACTACAGTAGACAGTAGGCAAGAAGCCACGGGACTGACGCGGTGCCTGATTGGTTGGTTGAGACAACGCAGTGGACCGCTCCCACTCCACTCAGTCTGCAGCAAATATGGAACTTCAGAACTTCTTCCAAAAGAAAAAAACTGCATCTTCAAATAAAGGGAATCTGTGCTTCACTTTCCTATTGACAATTTCTACTCCAGTATATCCTCTATGTTGTTGTTATGTGAAGTCATGGGTCCACAGTAGGTCTATGTTGTTGTTAGTAGAAGTTATGGGTCCTACAGTAGGTCTATGGTATTGTTAGGTGAAGTTATGGGTCTTACAGTAGGTCTATGTTATTGTTTGATGAAGTTATGGGTCCTACAGTAAGTCTATGGTATTGTTAGGTGAAGTTATGGGTCCTACAAGGCTGATGGAAAAACTAGCCAAATAAAACTTTACTGGTTTAAGTGTTTTTTAAGTATGAAGCAGTTGATTTGCGACAATAACAACATTATATTAATCAGGATATTCAAACGAGCCTTACAATTATAATCTGATAGTGCAATAATATGGTAAAATTCAGAATACCTTGTGAAAAACAAATCTTCCCTCACCATTTTTGCTCCAGGCAGATATACTACATCCATAACTAGTGGTTTCCTCATTACCAGATATACTACATCCATAACTAGTGGTTTCCTCATTAGCAGATATACTACATCTATAACTAGTGGTTTCCTCATTACCAGATATACTACATCCATAACTAGTGGTTTCCTCATTACCAGATATACTACATCCATAACTAGTGGTTTCCTCATTACCAGATATACTACATCCATAACTAGTGGTTTCCTCATTTCCAGATATACTACATCCATAACTAGTGGTTTCCTCATTACCAGATATACTACATCCATAACTAGTGGTTTCCTCATTACCAGATATACTACATCCATAACTAGTGGTTTCCTCATTACCAGATATACTACATCCATAACTAGTGGTTTCCTCATTACCAGATATACTACATCCATAACTAGTGGTTTCATCATTACCAGATATACTACATCCATAACTAGTGGTTTCCTCATTACCAGATATACTACATCCATAACTAGTGGTTTCCTCATTAGCAGGGAGGTGTTTCTGCAACCAAATTGTGTGTGCTTTGCCCTCGTGCCGCAATTTTAGCAAACACAGAAAGGGGCCAAAATTGGAGCCCAGACTTAAATTGTTTACAACATTATGGCTACGCTGTTGGCATCACCTTTTACAGTGGATTTCTGCTGTTGTGGGCCTTTAGTCTGTCTGACTTTGTTGTTCACACAGGAGAGAGGCGGGACAGTCGTGGATCCTCTAAGGAGCCTCAACAACCTCATGATGCTGACAAGGCAGAGAATAGTCTCTCCAGATCAGAACTCCTCAAGAAACACCTGCAGAGATCCACAGGGAAGAGAACTCACTGCTGCTCTGACTGTGGGAAGAGATTCACCTCCTCATCAGGCATTAAAATTAATCAGAGAATCCACACAGGAGAAAAATCTTTTAGCTGTACTCAATGTGGGAAGAGTTTTACTGAATCTAGCAATCTGACTCTACACCAGAGAACACACACAGGAGAGAAATCTTACAGCTGTGGTCAATGTGGGAAGTGTTTTGGTCAATCTAGCGATTTGACAGTGCACCAGAGAATACACACAGGAGAGAAACCTTATAGCTGTGATCAATGTGGGAAAAGTTTTGGTCAATCTGGCCATCTGACAGTGCACCAGAGAAGACACACAGGAGAGAAATCTTATAGCAGTGACCAGAGATACTCTGATAAAAGATCTCTGATCAAATATCAGAAAATACATGAAGGAGTTGTTTCATGATATCAATTAAATAATGTCACAATGTAGAATGTTTTAACATTGTAGTAGGAGTATTTTAATGATGTCACAATGTAGAATGTTTTAACATTGTAGAAGGAGTATTTTAATGATGTCACAATGTAGAATGTTTTAACATTGTAGTAGGAGTATATTAATGATGTCACAATGTAGAACCCTAAACGTTTGTCCCCTGTTCTATTGATTTCAACATGATATGGATATTAGCCTCAGGGGGAAAATCCAGGCTCTGAAATGGAAGAGTTACTATTTATGAGATTTAATAAAAAGTGACTAACAAAAAAAGAGTTGTCTACTCCAAAATGTAGCTGACTGTCTTCTGCAGGTTGTCCTCTAACCAGTGAGGTAAAATATATCTACCATTTCCATGTGTTTTTTTAGTTGTGTTAGTTTCAACAGCACGTACAACCTGATTTCCCCTCTAATCGATATCGGTGATTTATCGCTACTTGTCAAAACAACAATGTTTTTGGTGCTTGTGCAGTTTATATGGAGCCTGTTTTAAAAAATACAAGTAATATGATTATTATGGCAGATGTTTGTGTATATAGCACATTTTATGTTTAGATTTGGACATGTTAAAACTGTGTTTTGACATTGGGCTATCCCACCTAGCAAAATGTCATTGAAAAGATCTTGAAAATAAGACTATGTGAGTTTTAGGATTCTATAGAAAGAAAAAGGAGAGAAAATAAAATATATGTGTGTATATTATTGTTTAGAAATACGTGTTTTTCTTGTTTTTAATTGTTGACAGCCAGTAGACACCATGTTTATATTGGTGAAGGTGAAGCATTGTAGATGATCATAATGTGAAATGGAAATTGTTTTCTGTTGGTGGTGAGCAAACTTGTCCAAAAGAAATGTAGGATATATTTGTTGTCTTAAAGGGGAAGGTGTTACAGGCTTTGGTATTTCTATTTATGTTTTGAGGTTGGACTTTAGCAGGTCTAGCTCGTTAGCACGTCTAGCTCGTTAGCACGTCTAGCTCGTTAGCACGTCTAGCTCGTTAGCACGTCTAGCTCGTTAGCACGTACAGCTCGTTAGCACGTCTAGCCCGTCAGCACGTCTAGCTCGTTAGCACGTAGGACGCACTGATTGGTGTCACCTCGTTAGTCAGTATGTGTTACACCTGTGCTGGCTTGTCCATCTCGTTAGTGGGAAGGTGTTTCACCTGAGCTGGTCCAGGTTCTATTTAAGAGTGTCTGGCCCAGTGCTCCAGTTGTCTTGATACATGTGGAGAGTCAACACCTTTAGTTGCTCCACCTTTTTGGTTTGCTTCCTGTCTTTAAGTTTGGTGTGGGTTTTTCTTTTGTTTGCCTCTTCTTGGGCAGATTTAGTGGGTCTCATGGTGGGTGTCTTTTAGGTCCCAGTTGTTGTTACTAGTCAACTTTCAGTGGACACCCCCATAGTGTCTTTCAGAACCCCTCCTAAAAAACAAGCTTATATTTTGGGTTGGATATTGCATCCAATTAACATTTTAATCAATGGCATTTCCATAGGGTGCTCATTAGTCTTTCAGTTTAGTCTTCTGTATTTTATCCTCTTATGTTTGTTGTGTACTAAATATTTCTGTTTATTTTCAATGTTTTTTAAAATCTTTTTCCTGTGAAGCCATTTTGTTGCATCCATGTCTGAAATGTGCTGTATGAATCAAGCTTGATTTTATTTGAACATATAATGAACCCAATGACTGACCAATCAACAGACTCTTGGTCCCTCTTAGTATGAAAAACAGTATCAATCCCACTTTTCCAGCTTGCTAAAGGCGTGGTGGAGTGGTAAACACCACCCCGGCTCTACCAGGGGCTTGAGGTGGTCTCCCACAGCTCTGATTATGTCATGTTCTGTGGCCTTGCTGTTCCATTTCTTGACTGCCCCTGTAACACAGAAACACATTTAGTCATATTATATAAAACACTCAAAGTAATGGATATGGAGCATCTATGGCCTCAGTTACACCTGGCACCTAAATGTGACTTCTGATCACTCCAAGCTGCATTAGGTTCAGATCTACCAGGATGGGCCTTTGACACAGTCAGGCCACTGATTATGCATCAGCAATGTAAAGAGATGGGGTGAATGAGGGGAAAAGTAAATTTGACACAAATTACCTTCATAAATCAAATCAAATGTTATTGGTCACATACAGGTGTTCAGCAGATGTTATTGCGGGTGTAGTGAAATGCTTGTCCTTCTAGTTCCCACAGTGCAGCAATATCTAACAAGTAATATCTAACAATTTCACAACAAATACACACAAATCTAAGTAAAGGAATGGAATTAGGAATATATAAATATATGGATAAACAATGTCAGAGCAGCATAGACTGAGATACAGTGGGGGGAAAAAGTATTTGATCCCCTGCTGATTTTGTACGTTTGCCCACTTACACTTTCACTGACAAAGAAATGATCAGTCTATCATTTTAATGGTAGGTTTATTTGAACAGTGAGAGACAGAATAACAACAACAAAAAATCCTGAAAAACGCATGTCAAAAATGTTATAAATTTATTTGCATTTTAATGAGTGAAATAAGTATTTGACCCCTTTAACTTGTCTGAAGATAAAATGTACATTTTACTGAACTGCGTCCAGTCAGCTATCATTTTCGATCAATTATTTAATCAATGGTGATCAATGGTGAGCTCACCCCGTGATGTGATTAATTATACATAGTAATTGCAATTAGCTAATTCATATTGTAGTTTACGTCAGCCGAGAGTTAGAAAATATGACTGCTTGTGTTGGGTCAATCTTTCTTCAGTTAGCGCTACGACAAATGTAGCCTACATTTTTTCCGGTTAGGATGATTGTGTTGTGCTATATATATATATATACTTCTGTGAATATCTGAACCATTTGCATCCAAAAATAAACTGCTCACATTCAGGAGATAAACTTTGTAAGGACTGTGTGTTTTTGTGTAAATAGTTTCTGAAAAAAGTGTGTCCAGCTCAAACGCTGATTGTTGCGTCATTGTAAAGTGTCTGTTGTAACGGGGTTCCAACCTACTAATCAACCCGCTTCAGGGACTGTAGAACGGCTGGTAGGAATAATAACAATGGCTGGGCTGATGGGCACTTCAGTGACTTGGAGCCTTTGATTGCCCTGCCTCTGGGAGCCTGTCCACTTGTTACATGATTACTGAGTGAAAGAGAGCCTATGAAAGTTTTCATGGAGGGTGGGTGACCCCCTTGGTGGCTGAACCTGAGATCAATGAGAGAACTTGTCAGAAAAAACGACAGAGTCCCACTTTCTCTGTCATTGTACAAAGTAGAGAGTGGGGAAAAAAATGTGTACAAATGTATACAGAGGCTCTGGAATTTGTCATAAAAAAAATAAAAATAAAAATTGTGAAAAAGGATTCAAATAAAGTTCCAACAGTACATGAGATGATCAGACTGAACCAACTGCTATCTTAAAATGTTTATTCAGTTAAGAAACAGAGGATGGATCACATAATTAAAGTTATCACACAATTAAATAATAAATCCTCACTCACAAAGACAAACATGGCTTCATTATTGTTCACAGTTTATTATCATAGTTTCTCACAGATCCTGGCTTCCACTGTTAGAATGGCTGAGCGAGAGGAGGTGGGGCTTTTTTCATAGCCTGAGAGAGAGAGAGAGAGAGAGAGAGACATTCAGTTTAAATAGAGGGGCTGGGTGCGCCCCCTGTTGGCTGAACCCGGGTGGGAGGTTCCCCCTTAGCAAGCAATGGACCCCAGCACACCACTGAAGCCATTAATAACTATATTCAAAAACACACCTGGTAACCTGTTCAATCACCAGGCACACGGCTCAACATGGTTCAATGACAGAGAAAAAAAAAACATTGTGAAAATTAATAAAATAAAGTTGCAGCTGTCTTTGATATGCTCAAAATTAACTAACTGCTATATTGAAATGTAGAGAAAGTGTTTTAAAATAGGCATCCTATCATTTGAAAATTAGTTGAAAGGCTAAGTGATTCTCCTCCTGACAAGAAGCTGACAGTCTTGAAACAGAGCAAAAAAAGTGGTCCCAAACAATATGTCAAAATGAATAAAAAAATGATACAGCTGTCTTTAATAAGATCAAACTGAACTAACTGCTATCTTGAAATGTTGAAAAAGTGTTTTTAAATAGGCATCCTATCATTTGAAAATTTGTTGAAAGGCTAAGTGATTCTCCTCCTGAGAAGAAGCTGACAGCCTTCAAACAGAGCAAAAAAAGTGGTCCCAAACAATATGTCAAAATGAATAATCCACATAGATACTAGTCACGCTGGTGTAGTCTATAGCTGAGCTGGTTAAACTGTAGTAGGGTCCACATAGATACTAGTCACGCTGGTGTAGTCTATAGCTGAGCTGGTTAAACTGTAGTAGGGTCCACATAGATACTAGTCACGCTGGTGTAGTCTATAGCTGAGATGGTTAAACTGTAGTAGGGTCCACATAGATACTAGTCACGCTGGTGTAGTCTATAGCTGAGCTGGTTAAACTGTAGTAGGGTCCACATAGATACTAGTCACGCTGGTGTAGTCTATAGCTGAGCTGGTTAAACTGTAGTAGGGTCCACATAGATACTAGTCACGCTGGTGTAGTCTATAGCTGAGCTGGTTAAACTGTAGTAGGGTCCACATAGATACTAGTCACGCTGGTGTAGTCTATAGCTGAGCTGGTTAAACTGTAGTAGGGTCCACATAGATACTAGTCACGCTGGTGTAGTCTATAGCTGAGCTGGTTAAACTGTAGTAGGGTCCACATAGATACTAGTCATGCTGGTGTAGTCTATAGCTGAGCTGGTTAAACTGTAGTAGGGTCCACATAGATACTAGTCATGCTGGTGTAGTCTATAGCTGAGCTGGTTAACCTGTAGTAGGGTCCACATAGATACTAGTCACGCTGGTGTAGTCTATAGCTGAGCTGGTTAAACTGTAGTAGGGTCCACATAGATACTAGTCACGCTGGTGTAGTCTATAGCTGAGCTGGTTAAACTGTAGTAGGGTCCACATAGATACTAGTCCTGCTGGTGTAGTCTATAGCTGAGCTGGTTAAACTGTAGTAGGGTCCACATAGATACTAGTCATGCTGGTGTAGTCTATAGCTGAGCTGGTTAAACTGTAGTAGGGTCCACATAGATACTAGTCATGCTGGTGGTGATGGTCCCCAGATGTGATGATTTATTCTGCTCTGTTTTATGTACAATCCTTATTTTCTGACTGATTTGAATTTGAAGAGATTTAAGGTTTTCGTATTTTGATAAAATACAATGTACATTTCCATGAATCATGATGTCTGGTGTTGATGTATATTGGTTGTCATTCAGAACCATTGATATGTTTTCTCATAATCAGTATAACCTTCAAATAAGTATTTTACACACATAATATGTGCCCATTACAATCTATGCAAGAATCGGAATGCATGATTTGTCACCCAGAATTGAAAACATGCATCTCCCTCTGAGCCATTCAGTGTTGTTGTTTATGTATGTAGCTAGTGAGCTAAGCTGTAGCATTAGCAATGTCTTTCAAAAGGAGACAACTCACAAATGTGGAAGTTCTGGAGATTTTTTTAAAATTCTGACAATGAGTCTGAGTCTGAAAGTCAGGAATCAGATTCTGACAGTGAGGAGCTTCCCCCCCCCCCCCCCCCCCCCAGTCAGGAATCAGATTCTGACAGTGAGGAGCTTCCCCCCCCCCCCAGTCAGGAATCAGATTCTGACAGTGAGGAGCTTCCCCCCCCCCCCCCAGTCAGGAATCAGATTCTGACAGTGAGGAGCTTCCCCCCCCCCCCCAGTCAGGAATCAGATTCTGACAGTGAGGAGCTTCCCCCCCCCCCCCCCAGTCAGGAATCAGATTCTGACAGTGAGGAGCCGCCCCCCCCCCCCCCAGTCAGGAATCAGATTCTGACAGTGAGGAGCTGCCCCCCCCCCCAGTCAGGAATCAGATTCTGACAGTGAGGAGCCGCCCCCCACCCCCCCAGTCAGGAATCAGATTCTGACAGTGAGGAGCTGCCCCCCCCCTCCAACCTTGTAGCCATTGAGAACCCTGGATCTGAGGTTCCCTTGTCCACTGACCAAGTACCAGGTCCCTTTGAAGATGCTGGTGGTGATGGAGGCAGACCGACAGTGGATAAAGTACAGGAGTTCTGTTGTAGCTGGAAGGCCGCCAGTCATTTCACCCCTCCTGGCCCTGCTGTTTGTTTTGATGAGTCCCAGTCTGGAGTGCAACTCAGTCTTATCACTCAATAAAATGCCTGCATTTCGTCAACAATGCTACTGCCATCCTAAGTGACCCGTTATACAAAATAAGAATTGTTCTTATCAGCCTGACATCAGCATTTGGTCGGGTCTTTGTGCCATACAAGGACCTATGCATTGATGAGTCCCTGATGTTATAGTAGGCTGGCGTTCCGTCAATATATTCCCTCCAAAAGGCACAGGTTTGGGGTCAAGTTCTTTGTCATGTGCGACGTGAAGACAGGATTTGTCCAGGATATTATAGTTTACACAGGGTCCACCACTGACATCCAACATTATGAGGGGCTTGGGGTGTCCGGGTCCGTGGTGATGACCATGCTGGCTCCTCATCTCGGCAAGGGACACACTTTGTACGTGGACAATTGGTACAGCAGTCCCACACTCTTCCAGCATCTGCTCTCCAACAACACAGGGGCCTGTGGCACAGTCAGGTCGAACAGGAAGGGGATGCCGGCATTCGGATGCAGGAAGATGCAGAGAGGGGAGGTGGAGTTCCAGGAGAACGGTCAACAGCTGGCAGTAAAGTGGCATGACAAACGAGACGTCCATGTCCTCTCCACTGTCCATACAGCAACCATGTCGGCCACAGGGAAGGTGGACCACCTGACGGGAGAGAGAAAGATCAAACCAGATTGTGTGCTAGACTATAACCTCAAAATGGGGGCCGTGGATAAGGCGGACATGATAAACAGCTTTGTGGAATGCACTCGGAAAACGACCAAGTGGTATAAAAAGATATTTTCCCAGCTGATCGACACTGCTGTCCTCAACGGCAGCATAGTTCACCGCCAACTAACAGGTGAGATGATTACTGAACAAGGTATTTTTGTAATTGGATGTACAGTTCACATACAAATCCATTATGCAATTACAGTGACAATATCTCACCAACCTACCCACTGCCTCATCATCCTCTAACTTTCCTCATCCTCCCCACTCCCTCATAGGTAAAGTAATTACCTACCAAAAATACAGAGAGAACCTCATGAGAGAGCTGTTGGAGGAGCACCACACCCTTCGGCGCCCCTCCACTGGGGGGTCGCCCTGCTGTAGACAATCCCCTACGCCTCACTGCATGGCATTTTCCCTGCAAAGTCCCTCAAACTGCTGCTCAAGGTAGTCGCACATGGAGGCACTGCAAAGTCTGCCTGTCTGGCGCCAGGAGAAGTAAGCAGAGGAAGATGACAAAATACATGTGTTTAGCTTGTGATACACCTCTATGTATTTCACCATGCTTTGAGGAGTATCACATGCTCAAGCATTATTGAGCACATCTGCAGCAATAAGTGACTGACTGACCTGACAGGTGACTTGACAGGTGACCTGCCATGATACTATGCCTTTAGAGGTGGGGGTGGAAATGCAGTTGTTGTTCAGTCACTGCATGAATATTAAATATGGGTTATGCATATTACATTTTTTTGTCCTCTAGTAAAACAAGTTGTTGTTGAACCAACTACCAATACTTCAATAAAATAGAGGACTATTACATATTGGCCTGTGTGTTTTCTTGCTGTGTTTCCATCCAGTAAAACTGTTAAGGAGAGAACCTTAGCATACAAAAGCTGTCCTCAATCTTCAGCTGGAAAGATGTCCAGTTCCAGTTATGATATTGGCAAATACTGTTTGTGGTTTCTGAAAGTACAGAATAAAGAGTAATTATTCATTAGAATACAATATAAGGATATAGCAATAAAACAATATTACAAATAACATAAAAATAGTTTATTGCATTGACAAAATCCCAGATTTGAGTTCTAACAGTAAGAAAGTAACTTTTGAGCTCCACAAGGGGGCAAGGCAGGGCAGAACAGAGCCATGCTGAATAGACCAAATAAACAAACCATGGTCATATGTTTTATTTTATTTAACTAGGCAAGTCATTTAACAACAAATTATTATTTACCTATGATGGCCTACAACGGCCAAACTCGGACAACGCTGGGCCAAATGTGCGCTGCCCTATGGGACTCCCAATCACAGCCAGTTGTGATACAGCCTGGATTTGAACCAGGGAGTCTGTAGTGACGTCTCTAGCACTGATGTGCAATGCCTTTGACCGCTGCGCCACTAGGGAGTCATAAATCAAATCAAATCAAATCAAATTTATTTATATAGCCCTTCGTACATCAGCTGAAATCTCAAAGTGCTGTACAGAAACCCAGCCTAAAACCCCAAACAGCAAGCAATGCATGTGAAAGAAGCACGGTGGCTGGGAAAAACTCCCTAGGAAAAACTCCTGAGAAAGGCCAAAAACCTAGGAAGAAACCTAGAGAGGAACCAGGCTATGAGGGGTGGCCAGTCCTCTTCTGGCTGTGCCGGGTGGATATTATAACAGAACATGGTCAAGATGTTAAAATGTTCGTAAATGAACAGCATGGTCAAATAATAATAATCATAGTAATTGTCGAGGGTGCAACAAGCACGTCCGGTGAACAGGTCAGGGTTCCGTAGCCGCAGGCAGAACAGTTGAAACTGGAGCAGCAGCATGGCCAGGTGGACTGGGGACAGCAAGGAGTCATCATGCCAGGCCATGTACATAAGGCCATGTAGCTTCAAAATAAAACACAAGATAATACTTCTCTGACGCAATTAGCATTGTTTTACAGAGCTGATAGAAAAATGTAGCTAGCTACCTAAGCACGATTGAATATAACACCATAAAGGTTATAAAATGAGTAACGTTACCTCACGTGTCCGCGGTTATAAAGAATATACACAAATCTATTATGCTACAATAGAAACGACATACAGAAACTATTACAACGTAATAATGCACTTACTTTGACAGAAACGCACACATTTCCAAAGTTATTATTAGTAAGGAAAACAATGAGGGCAACAGATGGAAAATGTGAACACGTGTGCAGATCCTGTTCTGACCGGAGATGAGCAAATATCTGCAGATTTGAACTGCACAAACAATTGGAAAGTGCTTGGGGAATTTTGTCCCGGTCAGAAATGTCCCAAAAATTCAATTGTCCGCAAAAGTAAAAAAAATACTCTTTTTATGTGAATGAATGAGGAGGCAGAACACACCTCAATTCAAACTGTTCTTAGAAAATAAAAACTTGTTAGAAAATCATTTGAAATTGAAGTTTGAAAACAGCCTATAAATAAAAACAGTCTGCGTGCTTTGGTTTGAGGGCAGCGCGGCTTAAATGCACTGTTACGTAACAATCACATTCTGGAATGGAGAGAACATTCTAACATCACGAGTATAAAAAACTCACGCTGGGGCGACCGATAGAGATATTAGGAACTCACGCTGGGGCGACCGAAAGAGATATTAGGACCTCACGCTGGGGCGACCGATAGAGATATTAGGAACTCACGCTGGGGCGACCGATAGAGATATTAGGAACTCACGCTGGGGCGACCGATAGAGATATTAGGAACTCACGCTGGGGCGACCGATAGAGATATTAGGAACTCACGCTGGGGCGACCGATAGAGATATTAGGAACTCACGCTGGGGCGACCGATAGAGATATTAGGAACTCACGCTGGGGGCGACCGATAGAGATATTAGGAACTCACGCTGGGGCGACCGATAGAGATATTAGGAACTCACGCTGGGGCGACCGATAGAGATATTAGGAACTCACGCTGGGGCGACCGATAGAGATATTAGGAACTCACGCTGGGGCGACCGATAGAGATATTAGGAACTCACGCTGGGGCGACCGATAGAGAAATTAGGAACTCACGCTGGGGCGACCGATAGAGATATTAGGAACTCACGCTGGGGCGACCGATAGAGATATTAGGAACTCACGCTGGGGCGACCGATAGAGATATTAGGAACTCACGCTGGGGCGATCGATAGAGATATTAGGAACTCACGCTGGGGCGACCGGTAGAGATATCAGGAACTCACGCTGGGGCGACCGATAGAGATATCAGGAACTCACGCTGGGGTGACCGATAGAGATATCAGGAACTCACGCTGGGGCGACCGGTAGAGATATTAGGAACTCACGCTGGGGCGACCGATAGAGATATTAGGAACTCACGCTGGGGCGACCGATAGAGATATTAGGAACTCACGCTGGGCGACCGATAGAGATATTAGGAACTCATGCTGGGGCGACCGATAGAGATATTAGGAACTCACGCTGGGGCGACCGATAGAGATATTAGGAACTCACGCTGGGGCGACCGATAGAGATATTAGGAACTCACGCTGGGGCGACCGATAGAGATATTAGGAACTCACGCTGGGGCGACCGATAGAGATATTAGGACCTCACGCTGGGGCGACCGATAGAGATATTAGGAACTCACGCTGGGGCGACCGATAGAGATATTAGGAACTCACGCTGGGGGCGACCGATAGAGATATTAGGAACTCACGCTGGGGCGACCGATAGAGATATTAGGAACTCACGCTGGGGGCGACCGATAGAGATATTAGGAACTCACGCTGGGGCGACCGATAGAGATATTAGGAACTCACGCTGGGGCGACCGATAGAGATATTAGGAACTCACGCTGGGGCGACCGATAGAGATATTAGGAACTCACGCTGGGGCGACCGATAGAGATATTTGGAACTCAAGCGTGAAAGGGTTAAACAGCCATCACTAACATTGAGTGGCTGCCAACATACTGACTCAAATCTCTAGCCACTTTAATAATAAAAAATTGGATGTAAAATTGTATCACTAGTCGCTTTAAACAATGCCACTTTACATAATGTTTACATACCCTACATTACTCATCTCATATGTATATACTGTACTGTATACCATCTACTGCATCTTGCCTATTTTTTGTTCATATAATTTAAAAAGGTGTCACTAGACAGACAGACAGACAGACAGACAGACAGACAGACAGGTTAGAGTTAGGAGGTGTTACTAGACAGACAGACAGGTTAGAGTTAGGAGGTGTTACTGTACAGACAGACAGACAGACAGGTTAGGAGGTGTTACTAGACAGACAGACAGACAGGTTAGAGTTAGGAGGTGTTACTGAACAGTGTTACTTACTCTCCGTCATGTTGAAATAGGTTCTCCTGTCTTACTTTCTGTCATGTTGAGATTGGTTTCCCTGTCTTACTTTCTGTCATGTTGAGATTGGTTAGTTCTTCTTGAGAGAACTAACCCAAAATTAGTCCAACTAACACAAAATTAGTTGAAAGGCTAAGTGATTCTCCTCCTGAGAAGAAGCTGACAGCCTTCAAACAGAGCAAAAAAAGTGGTCCCAAACAATATGTCAAAATGAATAAAAAAATGATAAAGCTGTCTTTAATAAGATCAAACTGAACTAACTGCTATCTTGAAATGTTGAAAAAGTGTTTTTAAATAGGCATCCTATCATTTGAAAATTAGTTGAAAGGCTAAGTGATTCTCCTCTTGAGAAGAAGCTGACAGCCTTCAAACAGAGCAAAAAAACTGGTCCCAAACAATATGTCAAAATGAATAAAAAAATGATACAGTTGTCTTTAATAAGATCAAACTGAACTAACTTTATCTTTATTCAACTTACCATCTACCCACCTGGGGACTGAGGGTTATGAGAGAACCCCCACATCACTAGCTTCTCTTTATTCAACCTGCCATCTACCCACCTGGGGACTGAGGGTTATGAGAGAACCCCCACATCACTAGCTTCTCTTTATTCAACCTGCCATCTACCCACCTGGGGACTGAGGGTTATGAGAGAACCCCCACATCACTAGCTTCTCTTTATTCAACCTGCCATCTACCCACCTGGGGACTGAGGGTTATGAGAGAACCCCCACATCACTAGCTTCTCTTTATTCAACCTGCCATCTACCCACCTGGGGACTGAGGGTTATGAGAGAACCCCCACATCACTAGCTTCTCTTTATTCAACCTGCCATCTACCCACCTGGGGACTGAGGGTTATGAGAGAACCCCCACATCACTAGCTTCTCTTTATTCAACCTGCCATCTACCCACCTGAGGACTGAGGGTTATAAGAGAACCCCCACATCACTAGCTTCTCTTTATTCAACCTGCCATCTCCCCACCTGGGGACTGAGGGTTATGAGAGAACCCCCACATCACTAGCTTCTCTTTATTCAACCTGCCATCTACCCACCTGGGGACTGAGGGTTATGAGAGAACCCCCACATCACTAGCTTCTCTTTATTCAACCTGCCATCTACCCACCTGGGGACTGAGGGTTATGAGAGAACCCCCACATCACTAGCTTCTCTTTATACAACCTGCCATCTACCCACCTGGGGACTGAGGGTTATGAGAGAACCCCCACATCACTAGCTTCTCTTTATTCAACCTGCCATCTACCCACCTGGGGACTGAGGGTTATGAGAGAACCCCCACATCACTAGCTTCTCTTTATTCAACCTGCCATCTACCCACCTGGGGACTGAGGGTTATGAGAGAACCCCCACATCACTAGCTTCTCTTTATTCAACCTGCCATCTATCCACCTGGGGACTGAGGGTTATGAGAGAACCCCCACATCACTAGCTTCTCTTTATTCAACCTACCATCTACCCACCTGGGGACTGAGGGTTATGAGAGAACCCCCACATCACTAGCTTCTCTTTATTCAACCTGCCATCTACCCACCTGGGGACTGAGGGTTATGAGAGAACCCCCACATCACTAGCTTCTCTTTATTCAACCTGCCATCTACCCACCTGGGGACTGAGGGTTATGAGAGAACCCCCACATCACTAGCTTCTCTTTATACAACCTGCCATCTACCCACCTGGGGACTGAGGGTTATGAGAGAACCCCCACATCACCAGCTTCTCTTTATTCAACCTGCCATCTACCCACCTGGGGACTGAGGGTTATGAGAGAACCCCCACATCACCAGCTTCTCTTTATTCAACCTGCCATCTACCCACCTGGGGACTGAGGGTTACGAGAGAACCCCCACGTCACTAGCTTCTCTTTATTCAACCTGCCATCTACCACCTGGGAACTGAGGGTTACGAGAGAACCCCCACATCACTAGCTTCTCTTTATTCAACCTGCCATCTACCCACCTGGGGACTGAGGGTTATGAGAGAACCCCCACATCACTAGCTTCTCTTTATTCAACCTGCCATCTACCCACCTGGGGACTGAGGGTTACGAGAGAACCCCCACATCACTAGCTTCTCTTTATTCAACCTGCCATCTACCCACCTGGGGACTGAGGGTTACGAGAGAACCCCCACATCACTAGCTTCTCTTTATTCAACCTGCCATCTACCCACCTGGGGACTGAGGGTTACGAGAGAACCCCCACATCACTAGCTTCTCTTTATTCAACCTGCCATCTACCCACCTGGGGACTGAGGGTTACGAGAGAACCCCCACATCACTAGCTTCTCTTTATACAACCTGCCATCTACCCACCTGGGGACTGAGGGTTACGAGAGAACCCCCACATCACTAGCTTCTCTTTATACAACCTGCCATCTACCCACCTGGGGACTGAGGGTTATGAGAGAACCCCCACATCACTAGCTTCTCTTTATTCAACCTGCCATCTCCCCACCTGGGGACCGAGGGTTATGAGAGAACCCCCACATCACTAGCTTCTCTTTATTCAACCTGCCATCTACCCACCTGGGGACCGAGGGTTATGAGAGAACCCCCACATCACTAGCTTCTCTTTATTCAACCTGCCATCTACCCACCTGGGGACCGAGGGTTATGAGAGAACCCCCACATCACTAGCTTCTCTTTATTCAACCTGCCATCTACCCACCTGGGGACCGAGGGTTATGAGAGAACCCCCACATCACTAGCTTCTCTTTATTCAACCTGCCATCTTCCCACCTGGGGACCGAGGGTTATGAGAGAACCCCCACAACACTAGCTTCTCTTTATTCAACCTGCCATCTACCCACCTGGGGACCGAGGGTTATGAGAGAACCCCCACATCACTAGCTTCTCTTTATTCAACCTGCCATCTACCCACCTGGGGACCGAGGGTTATGAGAGAACCCCCACATCACTAGCTTCTCTTTATTCAACCTGCCATCTACCCACCTGGGGACCGAGGGTTATGAGAGAACCCCCACATCACTAGCTTCTCTTTATTCAACCTGCCATCTACCCACCTGGGGACCGAGGGTTATGAGAGAACCCCCACATCACTAGCTTCTCTTTATTCAACCTGCCATCTACCCACCTGGGGACTGAGGGTTATGAGAGAACCCCCACATCACTAGCTTGCAGGTTCTGCAGCCTTGTAAAGATAAGGAGGGGATGACTGGGAGGCAGGTTGGCATTTATTGTCATGAATCCTGCCCTGGAGGCAGTTCAGCAAAGTGGTCACAAGCTGGAACAGGCACAAAGTAAGAAAATCAGATTTTAATCCTAACCTTAACCCTAACCACACTGCTAATCCTTCCGTTAAATTAAGACCATAAAACAACATTTTCCACAGCCAATTTTGACTTTGCAGCTGGCATATCTAGAGGAAACCGCACAGTTCTGCCTCCAGGTCAAGATTCATGACAAACATCAACCTACGACTGGCAGAGGCAATTTAAAATCTATAATGAAATTGTTTTCACAATTAACATGGTTTTTCTTGTTTCAAGTATGTTTTATTATGAAAAGTACAATATATCCTTGTATACTTGTATAACTATGGAGCGTATGTCCACATATAATTATACAATTTGTTATTCAACATAAATGACGTACAACAAATGATCACATTGGTATTTTAACGGTGTTATTGTAAGAGTTTAAATGTTTAAACAGAGGATACATCTAAAACAGTATAAAACAAGTGCAGTATGTTCTGAGAATGTTACTTTAACGTCAACTCATAACGTCACACTATAACTTCATGGGAGTCTTGTGGAAAGACTGCATGTTGTTTTGGGTGGATTGAGTGACGACTTCATCAACATTTGCAGAATATTCCTGTAATATTTTCACCTCTTGTCAGACGCCAACAGCCTAGTCGGCTGCAGACATTCATAAGGAGTTCCAGTAGTTTATTTGCCATTTGCAGGTATTAAAAGTAATACATACATTGTAATTCCTTGTTGGAGCTCTCTCACATATAGGACAGTACATACCAGAGGAGGCTGCTGAGGGGAGGACGGCTCATAATATTGTCTGGAACAGAGTGAATGAAATGGAACACATGGAAATCACGTGTTTGATACCATTCCACTTATTCCCCTCCAGCCATTACAAGCCTGTCCTCCCAAATTAAAGTCCCACCAACCTCCTGTGGTACAAACACAATTAATAAAATATATCATAAAAAATCCAAAGTGGTAAAAGATCAGAAAAGGAACCAAAAGGCTCATAAAGGTCCTGTGTCAAGGTCCGAACAATTATAGGAAGACGAGTGTGTGTGGGTCTAGTATGTTTGTGTGTGTGTGTCTCAGTATATGTGTGTGTCCAGTGTGTGTGTGTGTGAGTGTATAACTGTGTGTCCAGTGTGTGTGTGTGTCTATAAGTGAGTGTCCAGTATGTGTGAATGTGTTTCCAGTGTGTGTGTTTCCAGTGTGTGTGTGTGTGTGTCAGTGTGTGTATGTGTTTCCAGTGAGTGTCTGTGTGTGTGTGTGTGTGTGTGTGTGTGTGTGTGTGTGTATGTGTGTGTGTGTGTGTGTGTGTGTGTGTACAATGTGTGTGTGTGTCGTGTGTGTGTCCAGTGTGTGTGTGTGTGTGTGTGTGTGTGTGTGTGTCCATTATGTGCGTGTGTGTGTGACCAATGTGTGTGTGTGTGTGTCCAGTGTGTGTGTGTCCAGTGTGTGCGTGTCCAGTGTGTGTGTGTTCAGTGTGTGTGTGTGTGTGTGTGTGTCCAGTGTGTATGTGTGTGTCCAGTCTGTGTGTGTGTGTCCAGTGTGTCTGTGTGTCCAGTGTGTGTGTGTTCATTGTGTGCGTGTCCAGTGTGTGTGTGTGTGTGTGTGTGTGTGTGTGTGTGTGTGTGTGTGTGTGTGTGTGTGTGTGTGTGTGTGTGTGTGTGTGTCTCAGTGCGTGTGTGTGTGTGTGTGTATGTGTGTCCACTGTGTGTGTGTGTGTCCAGTGTGTGTGTGTGTGTGTGTGTGTGTGTGTGTGTGTGTGTGTGTGTCCAGTGTGTGTGTGTGTGTGTGTGTCCAGTGTGTGTGTTTGTGTGTCAGGTTATTAGTTACAGGGACACTGAGGAGTCAACATCATGAACCCTAAGCCCTGGATAGAGGGGCTCAGTGAATGTGGAGGTGAATGTGATCAGGTGGGTCAGTGTGTCAGAGGAGGCTCTATAGAAGGACAGAGTGCCGGCTGGCCAGTCCAGATACACTCCTACTCTGTGGGAGCTGGAGGAGGGGACGTCTATAGTAGTGGGATTATTATTGTGACAGGCAGTGTAAATGTAGTCAGAGCAGATCAGACTCCAGGACTTGTCATTGTATCCAAGACAACAGTCATTTTCCCATCCTTTCCTGTTGATTCCTTGATATGTCACTCCTATATCAGCCCCTCTCCCACTCCACTCTACCTCCCAGTAACAGCGCCCAGTCAGACCCTCTCTACACAGCACCTGTCTACAGTCCTCAAATCTCTCTGGGTGATCAGGATACGGCTGCTTCTCTCTCCTACATGTCACCTTTCTGTTCTCCTCAGACAGAGAGAGTTGTCTGTTTACTGTGTTTGGGTCCAGTTTGAGATCACAGATATCTGATGGATGAAACCAGACACAATATTAGAAATCATCATCATTCACATTAGAATGTTAACTCACTTTTCACTAATTCATTTAATGTAGATGTTTCTAGGTATCAAAAGGAGAAGTTAAGGTAGCTTGAGACTTGTTGAATGATCATATGTTATACTGTATGCAGGGGCGGAAATCCCGGGGGTGACGGGGGGGACACGACCCCCCCATCCTGGGAAAAATATGATTTGTCCCCCCCAATATATCACTGAAACATAACTATGTAATTTAAATAATATTAATAATACGCAATGAAAGCAATTGTGCTGATTATAGACACTTAATAGCGCATTTTTAAGTTTCAAAAGATTGCGACCCCCCCGCCCTTTGCCTCACAATGGTTTGATCCACTGCCAGTTCCTTAGTTTGCACGTAACTGCCGTGAGGTTCATCCAGTTAATCGCGCACACACACACACACACTAGCTGAATATGCAGAGCTAGCGCAAATATGAACTATTAAGCTAGCTAGTACCTATTCCATTTATGTGGCGTCGTCAAAGATGGAATCTTTGCTATCGTCAATGTATTCCAAGATCAGCACGCAGATGTAAGTTAGTGCTTCAAAGTCCCTGTGATAAGGTTAGCGATAAACTGAAGTCCAAACTGAACAGAACTACACTCTTCTACCGTTGTCTTAAATATATTTAATGGTCTCGTTGCAAAAGCTAAATTGTCGCAAGGGAACTTTTATTTATTTCTTTTATTTCACCTTTATTTAACCCGGGTAGCAAAGATTATAGCAAACACCACTGAAACGGAATTGGTGCTCGCTAGCTTTGCAAATTCAGCTATTGTTGGAAGCCAGCCAATATGAAACAAACTATTAAAATTACAAGAGGTTGCAGCATATGTTGTGTAAATGGTGAACTCATACAGCTGTCAACTCTTGTCATTTTAATCCGTTTCACATTTGCTAGCTACCTTTTAGATCGAAGCCCAAATAGAATGATAGAAGATGATAGAAGCCCATCTCCTACTGTAAATAACCTACACACTGTGTGTGTGTGTAGCCAGCCAGCCAGGTAGAAAAATGGCAGAAAAATAAAAGACAGACATCAGAGTATTTTTCAATACACCAAACGCATAGTAAGAACCCTAGTAGCCTAATATCTCAAAGACTAGTTGATAAAATGTTCATAAGAAAGAAATGAAATTCTAATGGAAATGTTTCACAATGATGTCATTAGGCAGAGCAGGCAACAGATGGCACACAGACAGCAGAGTTGGGGACAGATATGCAGGGACAGACTGGCAGAGACAGGGAGTCTCAGGTAAGTTTGTTGAGTCTTTGTTTGGCAACATTATGAAAGGTTCTCAATTTTTTTGATGTCACGTCCTGGCCAGTATAAGGGTTAATTGTTATTGTAGTTTGGTCAGGACGTGGCAGAGGGTATTTGTTTTATGTGGTTCGGGGTGGTGTGTTTGTTGTAGGGCATTTTATTTATGTATTCCGGGGTTTTTTGGGCACTGTGTCACATTCATGTATTTCTATGTTCTGTCTAGTGAATCTGTTTCTATGTTAGTTAATTGGGGTTGGGACCATCAATTGAAGGCAGGTGTTGTCTCTTTGCCTTTGATTGAGAGTCCTATATAGTAGTGTCGTGTCTTTGGCTATGTCGGATGAAGTGATATGACATGCTAACTTATAAAATTATTTCTCTGTAATTAATATTACCTGATTAAGCTAATCATGTAAATGTAATTAACTAGAAAGTCGGGGCACCACAGAAGAACGTTTATAGAGCTGTTATCTTCTGAATAAACTCTTAAAATACTTAGTAATATTTTACATCGATAGCAGTCAATCTTATCTTATTTTCAGTCTCATCATGAAAGTTATAAATTCTTGGTTATCTTCACGAACCCTGGCTAACAAGTTGAATCAGCAATACAAAATTGGGTTTAATTATTTATTTACTAAATACCTAACTAATCACACAGAATTACAAATACACAGAATACAATGTCATACAGAATTCACCCCTGGTGAACGGAACCTGTATGAAAGCTGGTTACACAAAAGAAAAGGGGGTTGGGCTTGAATGAAAGAGCGGGAAGATTTAGGAACACAGAAACAGCAGCTATGCTATCGTAAATACATTATCTTATGCATTCTAAATTACCGCCCATTTGGAAAAGGAAAATGCAATAAATATTTACTCTGAGCTGCGCTTCGGTAGATTGGTCGTAGATGCTGGCCGGGTTGGCCAACAGATCTTCCTGTAGTGGAAGAATGTCAATGGTGGTAAATTGGGTACGTGGTGGTATCTTCGTCTGGTTGTTAGACTGGATCCGTCGTCCGTCCTTTCCTAGCCCACGTTAGCAGCGGCTAACTCAACGGCTAGGAAGTATCACTTCTGTAGTGAATAAGCTCAAAGTTCATACCATTCGCCATCAAAGCTCACACCGAGGTTGGCTTAGTTCTGTCCTTGATATGGTTTAGTTAACATGTGTGTCCTTCTGATGCAGGCTGCAGACCTCCCGTACTGGAACACACTGGTTATCTTTTCGTCAAAGGCTTATATAGTGGGGAGGAGGTGTTTCATCGTTTATAACCCCATGTCTCTACAAAGGGTTGGGCCACTGATCGGGCAGGGCACTTTCCTTATGAAAACCCAATTCTCTCATTTGGAAGCTAAAATTACATTTAATCTCCTAACAAACAATTTCAATATCAAACATTTCAATTGCATAACAATTCCATGTGACTCTGATAACTAGAGGGTGTATACTTTCTCAGGTACAGTTTATGTCGTCCTGTCATCAATCATAATGTCTCAGATAACAATGAACTGACATACATACTCATTACGTTATCAAGCATATTTCCAACTGGTTTTATTATCAAAAGATGGTTCCTTTTCCCCATTTGTTTGATGTTCCCAGACTCTCTATATTTAACACAGGCTATTCAAGTCCTTCAGTAGGGTCAGAGAGAGAGGGGAAGGGAGAAAGGTATTTATGGGGGGGTCATAAACCTTACCCACAGGCCAACGTCATGACAAAGTATTCATTTACAATAACTGGTCAAGCTTGGTCACTAGATGTATTCATTTACAATAACTGGTTTAGCTTGGTCACTAGAAGTATTCATTTACAATAACTGGTCTAGCTTTGTCACTAGATGTATTCATCTACAATAACTGGTCTAGCTTGGTCACTAGATGTATTCATTTACAATACCTGGTCTAGCTTGGTCACTAGATGTATTCATTTACAATAACTGGTCTAGCTTGGTCACTAGATGCATTCATTTACAATAACTGGTCTAGCTTGGTCACTAGATGTATTCATTTACAATAACTGGTCTAGCTTGGTCACTAGATGTATTAATTTACAATAACTGGTCTAGCTTGGCCAATAGATGTATTCATTTACAATAACTGGTCTAGCTTGGTCACTAGATGTATTCATGTACAATAACTGGTCTAGCTTGGTCACTAGAATTATTCATTTACAATAACTTGGTCACAAGATGTATTCATTTACAATAACTGGTCTAGCTTGGTCAATAGATGTATTCATTTACAATAACTGGTCTAGCTTGGTCACTACATGTATTCATTTACAATAACTGGTCTAGCTTGGTCAATAGATGTATTCATTTACAATAACTGGTCTAGCTTGGTCACTAGATGTATTCATTTACAATAACTGGTCTAGCTTGGTCACTAGATGTATTAATCTACAATAACTGGTCTAGCTTGGTCACTAGATGTATTCATTTACAATAAGTGGTCTAGCTTGGTCACTAGATGTATTCATTTACAATAACTGGTCTAGCTTGGTCACTAGATGTATTCATTTACAATAACTGGTCTAGCTTGGTCACTAGATGTATTCATTTACAATAACTGGTCTAGCTTGGTCACTAGATGTATTAATCTACAATAACTGGTCTAGCTTGGTCACTAGATGTATTAATCTACAATAACCGCTCTAGCTTGGTCACTAGATGTATTCATCTACAATAACTGGTTTAGCTTGGTCACTAGATGTATTCATTTACAATAACTGGTCTAGCTCGGTCACTAGAAGTTGTCGTGTCTTTGGCTATGCCGGATTAATTGATATGACATGCTAACTTATAAAATGATTTCTCTGTAATTAATATTACCTGATTAAGCTAATCATGTAAATGTAATTAACTAGAAAGTCGGGGCACCACAGAAGAACGTTTATAGAGCTGTTATCTTCCGAATAAGCTCTTAAAATACTTAGTAATATTTTACATCGATAGCAGTCAATATTAACCCTTATCTTATTTTCAGTCTCATCATGAAAGTTGGAAATTCTTGGTTATCTTCACGAACCCTGGCTAACAAGTTGAATCAGCAATACAAAATTGGGTTTAATTATTTATTTACTAAATACCTAACTAATCACACAGAATTACAAATACACAGAATACAATGATGTCATACAGAAAACGTCCTGGTGAACGGAGCCTGTATGAAAGCTGGTTACACAAAGGAAAAGGGGGTTGGGCTTGAATGAAAGAGCGGGAAGATTTAGGAACAAAGAAACAGCAGCTATGCTATCGTAAATACATTATCTTATGCATTCTAAATTACCGCCCATTTGGAAAAGGAAAATGCAATAAATATTTACTCTGAGCTGCGCTTCGGTAGATTGGTCGTAGATGCTGGCCGGGTTGGCCAACAGATCTTCCTGTAGTGGAAGAATGTCAATGGTGGTAAATTGGATACGTGGTGGTATCTTCGTCTTGTTGTTAGACTGGATCCGTCGTCCGTCCTTTCCTAGCCCACGTTAGCAGCGGCAGCTGCTAACTCAACGGCTAGGAAGTATCACTTCTGTAGTGAATAAGCTCAAAGTTCATACTAGTTCATACCATAGCTCACGCCGAGGTTGGCTTAGTTCTGTCTTTTACATGTGTGTCCTTCTAACGTAGAGGCTGCAGACCTCCCGTACTGGAACTACTGGTTATCTTTTCATCAAAGGCTTATATAGTGGAGAGGGGGGAAGGAGGTGTTTCATCGTTTATAACCCCGGTCTCTTCACAGGGTTGGGCCACTGATCGAGCAGGGCACTTTCCTTATGAAAACCCAATTCTCTCATTTGGAAGCTAAAATTACATTTAATCTCCTAACAAACAATTTCAATATCAAACATTTCAATTGCATAACAATTCCATGTGACTCTGATAACTAGAGGGTGTATACTTTCTCAGGTACAGTTTATGTCGTCCTGTCATCAATCATAATGTCCCAGATAACAACGAACCTGACATACATACTCATTACGTTATCAAGCATATTTCCAACTGGTTTTATTACCAAAATATGGTTCCTTTCCCCATTTGTTTGACGTTCCCAGACTCTCTATATTTAACAGGACAGCAGTCCTTCAGTAGGGTCAGTAAGAGAGGGGAAGGGAGAAAGGTATTTATGGGAGGGGGGTCATAAACCTTACCCACAGGCCAACGTCATGACACTACCCTAAACCCTAACCTTAACCCCTAACCTTAACCATTTTAAATGTCAACTTCAACAGGCTAGGGACGTCCCAAGGATGTATCTCTACCTGAAAATACATGATCTAAGTGATTGATAGTTGGTATTCAGCAGTCATAAAGCCTTATTTAATTTAATGAACTACTAAAATAGTGATTTTGTCAGACAGCATAGACAGCAGCTCTACACTTTATTGACTGACAGATCCATTCATCTTTCCATCCCTCCTCAGCCTTCCTCTCCTCTGAAGACCCAGTGAGGGTGGAGCTCAGTCAGAGAGCTGTTGAGGGACTGGTTAGGAAGAACACTTCTACAGCCAGAGAGGTGAGAGGTCACACATGGTTTAGATGGTAAATATTTATGTTCCCTTAGCGGTTCATCACGTCAGCTAAAGGGAATATGTTCCATCATCTATGTTTATTTACATTAGTGCAAATTGTCTACTGATATTGGTGTAATTTCTCACCCCTTTTGGCTGTATGAAAGTTAATTTCCCCTCAGGCACACATTTGTTCTTTGATATTATGAAGGTCATTTGTGTCAAATGTACTTTTCCCCTCATTCACCCCATCTCTTTACATTGCTTATGCATAATCAGTGGCCTGACTGCGTCCAGACTATGCCAAAGGCCCATCCTGGTAGATCTGAACCTAATGCAGCTTGGAGTGGTCAGATGACAGACGTCACATTTAGGTGCCAGGTGTAACTGAGGCCATAGATGCTCCATATCCATTACTTTGAGTGTTTTATATAATATGACTAAATGTGTTTCTGTGTTGCAGGGGCAGTCAATAAATGGAACAGCAAGGCCACAGAACATGACATAAGCAGAGCTGTGGGAGACCACCTCAAGCCCCTGGTAGAGCCGGGGGTGGTGTTTACCACTCCACCACGCCTTCAGCAGGCTGGAAAAGTGGGATTGATACTGTTTTTCATACTAAAAATATTTAGTACACAAACATAAGAGGATAAAAAACAGAAGAATAACAACTGAAAGACTAATGAGCATTGTAAGGAAACGCCATTGATTAAAATATCAACAATATGATGCTATATCCAACCCACAATATAACTTGTTTTTTAGGAGGGTCTCTGAAAGACACTATGGGGGTGTCCACTGAAAGTTGACTAGTAACAACAACTGGGACCTAAAAGACACCCACCATGAGACCCACTAAATCTGCCCAAGAAGAGGCAAACAAAAGAAAAACCCACACCAAACTTAAAGACAGGAAGCAAACCAAAAAGGTGGAGCAACTAAAGGTGTTGACTCTCCACATGTATCAAGACAACTGGAGCACTGGACCAGACACTCTTAAATAGAACCTGGACCAGCTCAGGTGAAACACCTTCCCACTAACGAGATGGACAAGCCAGCACAGGTGTAACACATACTGACTAACGAGGTGAGACCAATCAGTGCGTCCTACGTGCTAACGAGCTAGACGTGCTAACGAGCTAGACGTGTTAACGGGCTAGACGTGCTAACGAGCCCTACGTGCTAAAGAGCTAGACGTGCTAACGAGCCCTACGTGCTAACAAGCTATACGTGCTAGCGTCCAACCTCAAAACATAAATGGAAAAACCAAAGCCTGTAACACCTTCCCCCTTATGACAACAAATATATCCTATATTTTTGTTGGACAAGTTTGCTCACCATCAACAGAAAACAACTTCTATTTCACATTATAATCAACTACAATGACTAGGTCTTCTACAATATACACATGGTGTCTACTGACTGTCAACAATTAAAAACAAGAAGAAAAAAAACATATTTCTAAATAATAATATACAATCATATAATTTCTATAGAATCCTAAAACTCACTTGCTTCTAGAACTCTCGTCTTCTTAAAACTCACTAGCTTCTAGAACTCTCGTCTTCCTAAAACTCACTAGCTTCTAGAACTCTCGTCTTCCTAAAACCCACTAGCTTCTAGAACTCTCGTCTTCCTAAAACCCACTAGCTTCTAGAACTCTCATCTTCCTAAAACTCACTAGCTTCTAGAACTCTCGTCTTCCTAAAACACAATAGCTTCTAGAACTCTCGTCGCCTTGGAACGAGCCCAAACAAAACTCACCTCCAATATGGAAAAACGTGCAGTCAAAATAAATTGTGAACCATGGCAACACAATGGCTAAACGCAAAACACAAAACTTTTTGACTGCCAACCCTTGAGACAATCAGCAACCAAGTTGTCCTTAACTCCTGCAATATCTGTAGTAACTTTCCACCTCACTGTGGAGGTTCTCTCTCTTTTCAGGGTTCACTAGATAGGTATGTTGTTGGATCGGGGCCCAGTCCCCAATGTCATGCTCTAGTACATTTGGGTTGGCACATCTGAGAATTAATCCTGATATTCTAAAAGCAGGGAAACAATGTCAATAAAATGGTACAAAACAATTTTCAGTTGGTTGCATCAATAATAATCATAACTAAATGTTACATGAAATGTAAATACGAAACATTTGGTTGCATAGTCTTATTTTCAACGTCTTTTCAATGACATTTTGCTAGGTGGGATATCGCCAATGGCAAAACACAGTTTTGAGACAGTTTGTGATATATTGAAAACCTAAACATAAAATGTGCTATATACACAAACATCTGCCACAATAATCATATTACTTGTATTTTTTTAAACAAGCTCCTTATAAACTGCACAAGCACCAGAAACACTGTTGTTTTGACAAGTAGCAATAAATCACTGATATCGATTAGGGGGGAAATCAGGTTGTACGTGATGTTGAAACTAACACAACACATGGAAATGGGAGATATATTTTATCTCACTGGTTAGAGGACAACCTGCAGAAGACATTCAGCTACATTGGAATGATGCATTTAAATTTAGGGGTCGCTAAACAAAGGAACACAACACTTATTTGTCATCACTCATCGATATCATGTTCAAATCAATTGGGCCGAGATGAGGTTGCACATCCTGTTAAAACTAACAGCTCAAAAACCACACAGAATCTGGGAATAATGTAAACATCCCTGGTTAGAGGACAACTTGTAGAAAACAGCTCGCTACATTTGAAGTGTTGCATTTTGATTCAAGTGGGGCACCAATGTGGTAAGTGTAACACAGCTCTTTTTTTGTTAGTCACTTTCTGTTAAATCACATAAATAGTAACTCTTCCATTTCAGAACCTGGATTTTTCCCCTGAGGCTAATATTCATATCATGTTGAAATCAATAGAACAGGGGACAAACGTTTAGGGTTCTACATTGTGACATCATTAAAATACTCCTACTACAATGTTAAAACATTCTACATTGTGACATTATTTCATTGATATCATGAAACAACTCCTTCATATATGTATTTTCTGATATTTGATCTGAGATCTTTTATCAGATTCTCTCTGGTCACAGCTAAGAGGCTTCTCTCATGTGTGTGTTCTCTGTGTTGTACCTGTTTGACTGAGTAAAACTTTTCCCACATTGATCACTAAAATACTTATCTCCTGTGTATGTTCTCTGGTGTACTGTCAGATCGCCAGATTGAACAAAACATTTCCCACATTGAGTACAGCAATAAGGTTTCTCTCCTGTGTGCGTTCTCTGGTGTCTCTTCAGATGGCTAGATGTAAAAAAAAAAATCCCCCATTGATCACAGCTATAGGGTTTCTCTCCTGTGTGTATTCTCCGGTGTGATATCAGGCTGGTTGAATGATTAAAACTATTCCCACATTGAGTACAGCTATAAGATTTCTCGCCTGTGTGTGTTCTCTGGTGTCGAGTCAGACTGCTAGACCTAGTAAAAATATTCCCACATTGATCACAGCTAAAGGGTTTCTCACCTGTGTGTGTCCCCTGGTGTGATATCATGGTGCTTTGCTGAGTAAAACTATTCCCACATTGATCACAGCTATAAGGTTTCTCTCCTGTGTGTGTTCTCTGGTGTACTTTCAGATCGCCAGATGAAACAAAACTCTTCCCACATTGATTACAGCTATAAGGTTTCTCTCCTGTGTGTGTTCTCTGGTGTCGAGTCAGACTGCTAGACATAGTAAAAATATCCCCACATTGATCACAGCTATAGGGTTTCTCGCCTGTGTGTGTTCTCTGGTGTGATATCATGGTGCTTAGCTGAGTAAAACTCTTCCCACATTGACCACAGCTATAAGGTTTCTCTCCCGAGTGTGTTCTCTGGTGTCGAATCAGAATTGTAGACGTAGTAAAAATCTTCCCACATTGATCACAGCTATAGAGTTTCTCGCCTGTGTGTGTTCTCTGGTGTGATATCATGGTGCTTTGCTGAGTAAAACTCTTCCCACATTGAGTACAGCTAAAAGGTTTCTCTCCTGTGTGGATTCTCTGGTGTCCTGTCAGAATGCTAGATGTAACAAAACTCATCCCACATTGATCACAGCTATAAGGTTTCTCTTCTGTGTGGATTCTCTGATGAATTTTAATGCCTGATGAGGAGGTGAATCTCTTCCCACAGTCAGAGCAGCAGTGAGTTCTCTTCCCTGTGGATCGCTGCAGGTGTTTCTTGATGTGTTCTGATCTGGAGAGACTCTTCTCTGCCTTGTCAGCATCACGAGGTTGTTGAGGCTCCCCAGAGGATCCACGATAGTCCCGTATCTCTCCTGTGTGAACAACAAAGTCAGACAGATGGTTGAAGGCCCACAACAGCGGAATCCACTGTAAAAGGTGATGCCAACAGCGGAGCCATGATGTACAACAACTGACGTCTGTAATGAATGTTACAATTATTTAATTTCTTAAAATGAGCAAGAATAGTCATATTTAGTCTTGTTTTCACATTAGTAGTAAAACTGATGATTGTAGGCTAGAAATCAATTATTAAAGTTGTTGAAATCCTAAGCAGTGTGCCAGACGACTTTTGGTCTCCAATACAGGCCCCTTTCTGTGTTTGCTAAAATTGCGGCACGAGGGCAAAGCACACACAATTTGGTTGCAGAAACTCCTCCCTTCTAATGAGGAAACAGCAAGTTATGGATGTAGAATATCTGGTAATGAGGAAACCACTAGTTATGGATGTAGTATATCTGGTAATGAGGAAACCACTAGTTATGGATGTAGTATATCTGGTAATGAGGAAACGACTAGTTATGGATGTAGTATATCTGGTAATGAGGAAACCACTAGTTATGGATGTAGTATATCTGGTAATGAGGAAACCACTAGTTATGGATGTAGTATATTTGGTAATGAGGAAACCACTAGTTATGGATGTAGTATATCTGGTAATGAGGAAACCACTAGTTATGGATGTAGTATATCTGGTAATGAGGAAACCACTAGTTATGGATGTAGTATATCTGGTAACGAGGAAACCACTAGTTATGGATGTAGTATATCTGGTAATGAGGAAACCACTAGTTATGGATGTAGTATATCTGGTAATGAGGAAACCACTAGTTATGGATGTAGTATATCTGGTAATGAGGAAACCACTAGTTATGGATGTAGTATATCTGCCAGGAGAAAAAAATGGTGAGCAAAGATTTTAGTTTTTCACAATGTATTCTGAATATTACAGCACAAGATCAGGAGTGGTACTCAAGGAAACTCACATTAAGCTCTGTGTCTATTCACTAATTCACCACCATGGGGGAAATCTCAGGGGAGAACTCATAGGCTGACAGTAAAAATAGCCTCCATTTCCAGGTTGCTTATGAGTGTATTTCACACTACTTTTAGATTATAACTGTAAGGATCGTTTGAATCTCCAACTTAACTTTGTGATATAAACCAACTGCTTTATACTTAAACACTTCAACCAGTAAAATGTTATTTGGCTAGCTTTGCCATCAGCCTGACAATGAGGGTTTGTACACTAAGTGTTTAACTTCTTACGGATCAGTGTTCTGCTAGCGTTCCACTTAGACAACATCCGGTGAAATTGCAGAGCGCGAAATTCAAAATACAAAAACCGTAATATTAAACATTCATGAAAATACAAGTGTCATACATGATTCTTTAGTTTAGAATCTTGGTAATCGAACCGCATTGTCCGATTTACAATAGGCTTTACGGTGAAAGCATAGCATTTGATTATCTGAGGACAGAGCCCCGCATACTTCCTGCATAGAAATATTTCTCAAACCAGCACAGCGTCACAAAAATCAAAATTAGCGATAAAATAAATCACTTACCTTTGAAGATCTTCCTCTGTTTGCAATCCCAAGGGTCCCAGCTACACAATAAATTGCTGTTTTGTTTGATAAAGTCCCTCTTTATATCCCAAAAACTCAGTTTGGTTGGCGCGTTTTGTTCAGTAATCCACCCGTTCAACTCGTTCAACATGCAGACAAAATAATCCAAAACGTTACCAATAAACTTCATCCAAACAAGTCAAACAACGTTTCTAATCAATCCTCAGGTACCCTAATATGTAAATAAACAATAAAACTGTAAATCAAGCATAGTGTTTTCTATCAAATACAACCAATTATATGCATATCCTAGCTTCTGGGTCTGAGTAACAGGCAGTTTCCTTTGGGCATGCAAGACTCTCCGAACTTCCGAACACCGCCCCCTAGCCCAAAGAAGTTAACAAATTGGCCCATAACTTCAACAAACAATAACATAGACATACTGCAGGATCCATAACTTCACCTAACAACATAGACCTAGGACTATAAATAATTTCATACTTCAGGTGAAACATGGAAACTAAAATGTCTTTCATGACATTTCATAACCTGATCACCAGATACTTTTGTGAATAATCCCACTAGGCTATTCTGTAATGTGTTGCCATTCTAAATGTCCTGAATAAAGGAAAATAGCTCTGTGGGTTGTACAATAACCTATTAATCAATGAACAGTTCTCAACACATTATGAGCAAAGTATCTCTGTGTGCAAACAGACTAACGAGACCCTACTGTAAATCAAGCAGTCAATAACACATTATAAACATCAATTTGTTAGGGATGTTGGATCCAACGTGGAGCACGGCATAACTGTCTTTACCAGAATAATGAATGAAGAAGCACTTTGGTTGTTGTTGTATGTCGTGATGTTTGTCATGTGACTGTCATTCAGAAAATTATTTCCTGGATCAGCTGATGATAGTTGAACATGTGACTGTAACTAAACAGCTACAGTATTAAGAATTATGTGTAATTATTGAAGAACCACATTAATGACAGTATCCATTTGGGTGTTGTCAATAAAGTTAAGGTGACTCTAGGTTAGAACCATTGGATTTAGCAAACTCTGAAATGATTTAGGATTTCTGTGCCCATGAAAACTATTTTTTCCAGCGTAACATAAGGAGACACTAAATGTTACGTAATTAGAGATCATTTCAGAGATCTGAATACAAAAAACTGTCTGACAGCAAGATCCAGTATTTAAGGTGATGTTCATCATATGACAAGCTTAACGTTATGACTATAACTACTGTTCCCTGAAGGAGGGAAACTAGGTACAACATACTATTAAATCCACACGTTATGACTATAACTACTGTTCCCTGAAGGAGGGAAACTAGGTACACCATACTATTAAATCCGCACCTCGCTGGAAGCCCCGCCTTCTACAGGTAATGAGCGTGAGGCTCGGATTTATTCCTTAAATTTAAAACCGCTCTTCACCGACCCAGGTAGGGGCGGGGCCAAACAGGTGTTGTACCTCGTTTCCCTCCTTCAGGGAAGAGTAATTATAGTCAAAGTTAAATTTGGGGATGTCTGATAGTATTTCTGATTGTCTTAACACACCACCACTAATGAGTGGGAGTGTTTAAATTTTTGGGCTTTATGTAGGTCATTTTAAACTTAGCAAAGGAAATAAAAATGTATATTTATAATTTTCATTTAAATAGAACGTAGATTAACCACAGAGAATGATGTTGAGATACAAAGACAATTATAATTATTAATACTATTATAAATTAAATGAAACTGTTCCAGTAAAATGTGAATATGAAAATCATAACTGGCACCAGATCAGTAGAAATGGTCAGATAAATTGGCACCAAATGGAAAAGGTTGCTGACTGCTGGTGTAGCCTATTACCAGAAACTATAGGAGCATAACGACTGCTGGTGTAGTCTATTACCAGAAACTATAGGAGCATAACGACTGCTGGTGTAGTCTATTACCAGAAACTATAGGAGCATAACAACTACTGGTGTAGTCTATTACCAGAAACTATAGGAGCATAACGACTGCTGGTGTAGTCTATTACCAGAAACTATAGGAGCATAACGACTGCTGGTGTAGCCTATTACCAGAAACTATAGGAGCATAACGACTGCTGGTGTAGCCTACTACCAGAAACTATAGGAGCATAACGACTGCTGGTGTAGCCTATTACCAGAAACTATAGGAGCATAACGACTGCTGGTGTAGCCTATTACCAGAAACTATAGAAGCATAATGACTGCTGGTGTAGCCTATTACCAGAAACTATAGGAGCATAACAACTGCTGGTGTAGCCTATTACCAGAAACTATAGGAGCATAACGACTGCTGGTGTAGTCTATTACCAGAAACTATAGGAGCATAACGACTGCTGGTGTAGCCTATTACCAGAAACTATAGCAGCATAACGACTGCTGGTGTAGCCTATTACCAGAAACTATAGGAGCATAACGACTGCTGGTGTAGCCTATTACCAGAAACTATAGGAGCATAACGACTGCTGGTGTAGCCTATTACCAGAAACTATAGGAGCATAACGACTGCTGGTGTAGTCTATTACCAGAAACTATAGGAGCATAACGACTGCTGGTGTAGCCTATTACCAGAAACTATAGGAGCATAACGACTGCTGGTGTAGTCTATTACCAGAAACTATAGGAGCATAACGACTGCTGGTGTAGCCTATTACCAGAAACTATAGGAGCAGAACATCAGAATTTACAAAGGCAAGCAGCAGCGGGAAGAGTACACTAAGGAAGAGGTTTTTCTGATGGTTAGGCTATCTTGTTTCAGAGGGGTGTCATCAATAGCCCATAATGACAAAGTGAAAACAGGTAAAAAACAGAAATACCTTATTTACAGAAGTATTCAGACCCTTTGCTATGAGACTCGAAATTGCTTTCAGGTGCATCTTGTTTCCATTAATCATCCTTGAGATGTATCTACAAGTTGTTCGAAGTCCACCTGTGGTAAATTCAATTGATTGGATATGATTTGGAAGGCACACACCTGTCTATATAACGTCCCAGAGTTGACAGTGCATGTCAGAGCAAAAACCAAGCCATGAGGTCGAAGGAACTCTCCGTAGAGCTCCAGGACAAGCTTGTGTCGAGGCACAGATCTGGGGAAGGGTACCAAAAACAAATTCTGCAGCATTGAAGGTCCCCAAGAACACAGTGACCTCCATCATTCTTAAATGGAATACTCTTCTTAGAGCTGGTCACCCGGCCAAACTGAGCAATTGGGGAAGAAGGGCCTTGGTCAGGGAGGTGACCACAAACCTGATGGTCACTCTGACAGAGCTCCAAAGTTCCTCTGTGGAGATGGGAGAACCTTCCAGAAGGACAACCATATCTGCAGCACTCCAACAATCAGAACTTTATGGTAGTGGCCAGACAGAAGCCACTCCTCAGTATAAAGCATAAGACAGCCTGCTTGGAGTTTGACAAAAGGCACCTTAAGGACTCTAAGACCATGAGAAACAAGATTCTCTGGCTTGATGAAACCAAGATTTTACTCATTGGCCTGAATGCCAAGAGTCAGGTCTGGAGGAAACCTGGCACCATCCCTACGGTGAAGCATGGTGGTGGCAGCATCATGCTGTGGGGATGTTTTTCAGCAGCAGGGACTGGGACACTAGTCCGGAAAGTATTATGTGAAATTATTTTTATGTGATATTTAAATATTGTGTGAAATTATTCTGAATTGATATGAAAGTATTGTGTGAAATTATTTTGATGTGATATGAAACTACAGCAATTTATGTTTCTAGAAACGTATTGCAATTGAGAATCGATACACATTTAGATGGAATATTTGGCTATTTTGTTTCCCAGAGCCAGTCTACCTCTGAAAATAACATACAGTCCTTGGACCTTGAGGAGTAACAGGGGCAGAAATCAGCAGTAGAAACAATAACAAAGCGTACTCCCTGCCCGTTTCGGTAAAAAGCTGAGGGATGGGCTGGAGAAATGCAACCATCCATGAAATCAACATTCTAGTTTTAACCATGTTTTGAGGACATGCAGTGTTTGTTTATATTTACTGACAGACATTGGAGTAAAAAAAGCCTATATTTTGGGTTCTGATGGGGTACGACAGTTGAACTAAGCTCATGAGGCATTTATAAGTGATTTCTTCAAGAAACAATGAGTACATATCATTAATGTATAAGTCCCAAAATGGATGTAACAACTACTGATTGCCCCTTTAAGAGAACATATTGGGCTAATCTAATAGGAGATATTGAGGACTACAGTATTTCAGGCATTGTCATTGGATGCATTTGATCAATTGTTAATGTTTTGTTGATGGTCCACACTAGATGTTCTACACGCTACAGTGTAGCTTCAGCCATTCCTACAGAACAACATTAAAACCTCTTACATCTAGATGTTCCGCTAGCGGAACATCTGCTCCAATATCCAATGATGGGCGTGGCGCGAATTACAAAGTCCTCGAAAATCCGAAAACTTCCATTTTTCAAACATATGACTATTTTACACCATTTTAAAGACAAGACTCTCCTTTATCTAACCACACTGTCCGATTTCAAAAAGGCTTTACAACGAAAGCAAAACATTAGATTATGTCAGGAGAGTACCCAGCCAGAAATAATCAGACACCCATTTTTCAAGCTAGCATATAATGTCACAAAAACCAAAACCACAGCTAAATGCAGCACTAACCTTTGATGATCTTCATCAGATGACACTCCTAGGACATTATGTTATACAATACATGCATGTTTTGTTCAATCAAGTTCATATTTATATCAAAAACAAGCTTTTTACATTAGCATGTGACGTTCAGAACTAGCATTCCCACCGAACACTTCCGGTGAATTTACTAAATTACTCACGATAAACGTTCACAAAAAACATAACAATTATTATAAGAATTATAGATACAGAACTCCTTTATGCAATCACTATGTCCGATTTTAAAATAGCTTTTTGGCAAAAGCACATTTTGCAATATTCTGAGTAGATAGCCCAGCCATCACGGGCTAGCTATTTTGACACCCACCAAGTTTGCCCCTCACCAAACTCAGATTTACTATTAGAAAAATTGGATTACCTTTGCTGTTCTTCGTCAGAATGCACTCCCAGGACTTCTACTTCAATAACAAATGTTGATTTGATTCAAAATAATCCATAGTTATATTCAAATATCCTCTGTTTTGTTCGTGCGTTCAAGACACTATCCGAAGGGTGACGAAGGGTGACGGGCCCGACGCGTTTCGTGACAAAAAAATTCTACATATTCCATTACCGTACTTCGAAGCATGTCAACCGCTGTTTAAAATCAATTTTTATGCAATTTTTCTCGTAAAAAAGCGATAATATTCCGACCAGGAAACCCTGTTTTTGTTCAAAGACGAAAAAATAAAAACATGGTGCCGCCTCGTGCACGCGCCTCAGTCTCATGGTTCTCTGATCGAACACTATCCAAATGCGCTACTGTTTTTCAGCCAGGGCCTGCAAAGGCATCATTCAGCACTTTGCCGCCTTCTGAGAGCCTATGGGAGCCGTAGGAAGTGTCACGTTACAGCAGAGATCCTCAGTTTTCAATAAAGAGAGTGTAGAAGGCCAAGAAATGGTCAGAGAGGGCACTTCCTGTAAGGAATCTTCTCAGGTTTTGGCCTGCCATATGAGTTCTGTTATACTCACAGACACCATTCAAACAGTTTTAGAAACTTTAGGGTGTTTTCTATCCAAATCAAACAATTATATGCATATTCTAGTTTCTGGGCAGGAGTAATAATCAGATTAAATCGGGTACGTTTTTTTTTTCGACCGTGAAAATACTGCCCCCTATCCATAACAGGTTAAATGTCCTAGTTTATCTAGTCCTGGCTTAATCTAAGCCCTGCAGGGTCTGAATGAAACCTAATGTCCAGTGGGATTGATCTTTTTGAGCCAATTGTTTGTTTCAGTTTTCAGTTGTTGAATCCTTTAACGAATTGTTGATTTCAAAACTTTTCAGTTTCAACAAATGCACTGGGTTGGTTGAAAAGTGATACTGTTTTGACATCATGGAAGATATACTGAATTGATACTGTTTTTCATACTAAGATGGACCAAAATATGTGCTCATTGGTTTTGCAAGAGGGCATAAAAATATGTTGTTCTGCCCCTGAACAAGGCAGTTAACCCACTGTTCCCTGGTAGGCCGTCATTATAAATAAGAATTTGTTCTTAACTGACTTGCCTAGTTAAATAAAGGTTAAATAAAATAAAAAAATAATTAAGTCTGTTGATTGTCAGTCATTGGGTTAATTTTTTTTGCAATATGTTCAAATTAAATCAAGCGTTATTTATATAGCACATTTCAGACATGGATGCAACGCAATGGCTTCACAGGGGGGAAAAAAATTTAAAAAATAAAACAGAAATATTTACTACACAACAAACATGAGGATAAAAAACAGAAGATTAACAACTGAAAGACTAATGAGCATCCTAAGGAAAATCCATTGATTTAAATATTTACAATTCGAAGCAATATCCAACCATAACGAGATGGACAAGCCAGCACAGGTGTAACACATACTGACTAACGAGGTGACACCAATCAGTGCGTCCTACGTGCTAACGAGCTAGACGTGCTAACGACCTATATGGGCAAAAGTCCAACCTCAAACATAAATGGAAAAACCAAAGCCTGTAACACCTTCCCCCTTAAGACAACAAATATATCCTATATTTTTGATGGACAATTTTACTCACCACCAGCAGAAAACAACTTCCATTTCACATTATAATCATCTACAATGATTCACCTTCACCAATATAAACATGGTGTCTACTGGCTGTCAACAATTAAAAACAAGAAAAAAACACGCATTTCTAAATAATAATATACAATAGGATTATTTGTTTCTCCTTTTTCTTTCTATAGAATCCTAAATCCCACTAGCTTGTCTTCCTAAAACTCAATATCTTCAAGAACTCTCGTCCCCTTGGAACGAGCCCAAACAAAACTAATCTCCAAGCAAGCCTCTAACACCTTCTTCTTTAAGACAACAAATACATCCTATATTTTTGGCTGACAATAAAAAACATTAAAAAAATGTAATTCTAATTTTTTCAACAATGTAATTTTTTGCTTCTAGAACTCTCGTCCCCTTGGAACAATGTGCAGTCAAAATAAATTGTGATCCATGGTAACGAACTGGCTAAACGCAAAACACAAAACTTTTTGACTGCCCACCCTTGAGACAATCAGCAACCAAGTTGTCCTTATCATGGACATGTCTGATTTCAAGAGGAAACTCCTGCAATATCCGTAGTAACTTTCCACCTCACTGTGGAGCTTCTCTCTCTTTTCAGGGTTCACTAGATAGGTATGTTGTTGGATCAGGGCCCAGTCCCCAATGTCATGCTCTAGTACATTTGGGTTGGCACATGTGAGAATTAACCCTAATATTCTAAAAGCAGGGCAACAATGTCAATATAATTGTACCAAAAAAATTGTCAGTTGGTTGCATGAATAATTTAATATGCAGAAACAGTTTGTGATATATTGAAAACCTAAACATAAAATGTCCACAAACATCTACCACAATAATCGTATTATTTGTAATTTTTAAAACCTTTTTAAAAATGCACAAGAACCAAAAATGCTGTTTTGACAAGTAGCAATAAAATACTGATATCGATTAGGGGGGAAATCAGGTTGTACGTGCTGTTGAAACTAACACAACCAAAAAAACACATGGAAATAGGAGATATATTTTACCTCACTGGTTAGAGGACAACCTGCAGAAGACAGTCAGCTACATCTTGGAGCGATACATTTAAATGTAGGGGTTGCTAAACAAAGGAACAAAACACTTATTTGTCATAACTCATCGATATCATGCTAAAATCCTTTGTGTGACAGAAGGGAGATGAGGTTGCATGTCCTGTTAAAACTAACAGCTCAAAAACCACACGGAATCTGCGAATAATGTGTACATCACTGGTTAGAGGACAATTTGTAGAAAACAGCTAGCTACATTTTGAAGTGTTGCATTTTGATTCAAGTGGGTCACCAAAGTGGTAAGTGTAACACAACTCTTTTTGTGTTAGTCACTTTTTGTTAAATCACATAAATAGTAACTCTTTCAATTCAGAGCCTGGATTTTTCCCAAGGCTAATATCCATATCACGCTGAAATCAATTGAATGGGGTAAACGTTTAGGGTTCTACATTGTGAAATTCCTTAAAATACTCCTACTATGTTAAAACATTCTACATTGTGACATTATTTCATTGATATCATGAAACAACTCCTTCATGTATTTTCTGATGTTTAATCAGAGATCTTTTATCAGAGTATCTCTTGTCACACTGATCACAGCTATAAGATTTCTCTCCTGTGTGTGTTCTCTGGTGTAGCATCAGACTGCTAGATGCAGAAAAACTCTTCCCACATTGACCACAACTATAAGGTTTCTCTCCAGTGTGTGTTCTTTGGTGTAATGTCAGCTGGCCAGATTGACCAAAACTCTTCCCACATTGACCACAGCTATAAGATTTCTCTCCTGTGTGTGTTCCCTGGTGTTGAGTCAGATGGCAAGATCGACCAAAACTCTTGCCACATTGATCACAGCTATAGGGTTTCTCTCCTGTGTGTGTTCTCTGGTGTTGAGTCAGCTGGCCAGATTGACCAAAACTCTTCCCACATTGATCACAGCTATAAGATTTCTCTCCTGTGTGTATTCTCTGGTGTTGAGTCAGATGGCAAGATCGACCAAAACTCTTCCCACATTGATCACAGCTATAAGGTTTATCTCCTGTGTGTGTTCTCTGGTGTAATGTCAGCTGGCCAGATTGAACAAAACTCTTCCCACATTGATCACAACTATAGGGTTTCTGTCCTGTATGTATTCTCTGGTGCACTGTCAGATCGCTAGATTGACCAAAACTCTTCCCACATTGACCACAGCTATAAGGTTTCTCTCCTGTGTGTGTTCTCTGGTGTAAAGTCAGAGAGCCAGATGTAGTAAATCTCTTCCCACATTGAGTACAGCTAAATGGTTTCTCTCCTGTGTGGATTCTTTGATGAATTTTAATGCCTGCTGAGGAGGTGAATCTCTTCCCACAGTCAAAGCAGCAGTGAATTCTCTTCCCTGTGGATCTCTGCAGGTTTTTCTTGAGGTGTTCTGATCTGGAGGGACTCTTCTCTGCCTCTTCAGCATCATGAGGTTGTTGAGGCTCCCCAGAGGATCCACGATAGTCCCGTATCTCTCCTGTGTGAACAACAAAGTCAGACAGATGATTAAAGGCCCCAAACAGCGGTAATCCACTGTAAAAGGTAATGCCAACAGCGTAGCCATGATGTTGTACAACAATTCACGTCTGTAATGAATTTTAAAATTATTTGACAATTGTCTTAAAATGAGCAAGAAAAGTCATATTTTGTCTTGTTTTCACATTAGTAGTAACATCAATGATTGTAGGCTAGAAATATGTTATTAATGTTGTTGAAACTCTAAGCAGTGTGCCAGACTGGCTCCAGGTCATCTTCAAGTCTCTGCTAGGTAAAGCCCGCCTTATCTCAGCTCGCTGGTCACCATAGCAGCACCCACCCGTAGCACGCGCTCCAGCAGGTATATCTCACTGGTTACCCCCAAAGCCAATTCTTATTTTGGCCGCCTTTCATTCCAGTTCTCTGCTGCCAATGACTGGAACGATCTGCAAAAATCACTGAAGCTGGAGACTCATATCTCCCTCACTAGCTTTAAGCACTAGCTGTCAGAGCAGCTCACAGATCACTGCACATAGCCCATCTGTAAACAGCCCATCTATCTACCTACCTCATCCCCATACTGTATTTATTTATTTATCTTGCTCCTTTGCACCCCAGTATCTCTACTTGCACATTCATCTTCTGCACATCTACCATTCCAGTGTTTAATTGCTATAATGTAATTACTTAGCCACCATAGCCTATTTATTGCCTTACCTCCCTTATCCTACCTCATTTGCACACACTGTATATAGACTTTCTACTGTATTATTGACTGTATGTTTGTTTATTCCATGTGTAACTCTGTTGTTGTATGTGTCAAACTGCTATGCTTTAGCTTGGCAGTTGCAAATGAGAACTTGTTCTCAAGTAGCCTACCTGGTTAAATAAAGGTGAAAGATTTTCTTCAAATCTGAAAACGTTGTGAAGCAACTAAAGCAGCTAAAGCTCCCAATTCCTGAAGAACATCGGTGATGTGTTGTACCCACAGCCACTATTAAAACCGTGGATTGATGGCAGCATTCGCGCAAAACTGAAAAGCGCGAACCACTGCTTTTAATCAGGGCAAGGCGACCGGAAACATGACCGAATACAAACAGTGTAGCTATTCCCTCAGCAAGGCAACCAAACAAGCTAAGGATCAGTATAGACACAAAGTAGAGACGCAATTCAACGGCTTAGACACCAGAGGTATGTGACAGGGCCTACAGTCAATCACGGACTACAAAAGGAAAACCAGCCCCGTCGCGGACCCCGATGTCTTGCTCCCAGACAAACTAAACAACTTCTTTGCTCGCTTTGAGGACAATACACTGCCACAGACACGGCCCGCTACCAAAACCTGCGGACTCTCCTTCACTGCAGCCAACGTGAGTAAAACGTTTAAACAAGTTAACCTGTTATGGCTAGGGGGCAGTATTTTCACGGCCGGATAAAAAACGTACCCAATTTAATCTGATTATTACTCCTGCCCAGAAACTAGAATATGCATATAATTATTGGCTTTGGATAGAAAACACCCTAAAGTTTATAAAACTGTTTGAATGGTGTCTGTGAGTATAACAGAACTCATATGGCAGGCAAAAACCTGAGAAGATTCCATACAGGAAGTGACCTGTCTGACAAGTTCTTGTTCATCTTGGCTCTTTTTATTGAAGACTGAGGATCTTTGCTGTAACGTGACACTTCCTACGGCTCCCATAGGCTCTCAGAACCCGGGAAAAAGCTGAATGATATCGAGGCAGCCTCTGGCTGAAACACATTATCGCCTTTGGTAAGTGGCCGATCAGAGGACAATGGGCTTAGGCGCGTGCACGAGTCGACCCCATGCTTTATTTTCTTTCGTCTTTTTACCTAAACGCAGATTCCCGGTCGGAATATTATCGCTTTTTTACGAGAAAAATTGCATAAAAATTGATTTTAAACAGCGGTTGACATGCTTCGAAGTACGATAATGGAATATTTAGAATTTCTTTTGTCACGAAATGCGTCGTGCTCGTCACCCATCTTTACCATTCGGATAGTGTCTTGAACGCACGAACAAAACGCCGCTATTTGGATATAACAATGGATTATTTGGGACCAAACCAACATTTGTTATTGAAGTAGAAGTCCTGGGAGTGCATTCTGATGAAGAACAGCAAAGGTAATAACATTTTTCTTATAGTAAATCTGACTTTGGTGAGTGCTAAACTTGCTGGGTGTCTAAATAGCTAGCCCTGTGATGCCGGGCTATCTACTGAGAATATTGCAAAATGTGCTTTCACCGAAAAGTTATTTTAAAATTGGACATAGCGAGTGCATAGAGGAGTTCTGTATCTATAATTCTTAAAATAATTGTTATGTTTTTTGTGATCGTTTATCGTGAGTAATTTAGTAAATTCACCGGAAGTTTGCGGGGGGTATGCTAGTTCTGAACGTCACATGCTAATGTAAAAAGCTGTTTTTTGATATAAATATGAACTTGATTGAACAAAACATGCATGTATTGCATAACATAATGTCCTAGGGGTGTCATCTGATGAAGATCATCAAAGATTAGCGCTGCATTTAGCTGTGGTTTGGATTTATGTGACATTATATGCTAGCTTGAAAAATGGGTGTCTGATTATTTCTGGCTGGGTACTCTGCTGACATAATCTAATGTTTTGCTTTCGTTGTAAAGCCTTTTTGAAATCGGACAATGTGGTTAGATTAACGAGAGTCTTGTCTTTAAAATGGTGTAAAATAGTCATATGTTTGAGAAATTGAAGTTATAGCATTTATGAGGTATTTGTATTTCGCACCACGCGATTCCACTGGCTGTTGACTTGGGTGGGACATAGAAGTTAAATACAGAGGCACAAACTCTGCAGTTTGGGAAAGCGTCCCACCTTGCCCAGGGAGGTTAACTAGGCAAGTCAGTTAAGAACACATTCTTATTTTCAATGACGGCCTAGGAACGGTGGGTTAACTGCCTTGTTCAGCGGCAGAACGACAGATTTTTACCTTGTCAGCTCAGGGATTCAATCTTGCAACCTTACGGTTAACTAGTCCAACGCTCTAACCACCTGCTTTACATTGCACTCCACGAGGTTACGCAAATGCAGTAAGAAGCTAAGGTAAGTTGCTAGCTAGCATTAAACTTATCTTATAAAAAAATATCTATCAATCATAATCACGAGTTAACTACACATGGTTGATGATATTACTAGTTTATCTAGCCTGTCCTGCATTGCATATAATCGCTTAGGTACACATTGCTCCAACCATAAACATCAATGCCTTTCTTACAATCAACACACAAGTATATATTTTTAAACCTGCATATTTAGTTAATATTGCCTGCTTACATTCATTTATTTTAACTAGGGAAAATGTGTCACTTCTCTTGCAAACAGTGTCAGGGTATATGCAGCATTTTGGGCCGCCTGGCTCGTTGTGAACAATGAAGACTATTTCTTCCTAACAAAGACAGCCGACTTCGCCAAACGGGGATGATTTAACAAAAGCGTATTTGCGAAAAAAAGCACAATCGTTGCACGACTGTACCTGACCATAAACATCAATGCCTTTCTTAAAATCAATACACAAGTATATATTTTTAAACCTGCATATTTAGCTAAAAGAAATCCAGGTTAGCAGGTTATATTAACCAGGTGAAATTGGGTCATTTTGCGTTCATTGCACGCAGTCAGGGTATATGCAACAGAACATTTGGGCCGCCTGGCTCGTTGCGAACTAATTTGCCAGAATTTTACGTAATTATGACATAACACTGAAGGTTGTGCAATGTAACAGGAATAACGTTTTGTTTTCGAGATGATAGTTTCTGGATTTGACCATATTAATGACCTAAGGCTCGTGTTTCTGTGTGTTATTATGTTATAATTAAGTCTATGATTTGATAGAGCAGTCTGACTGAGCGATGGTAGGCACCAGCAGGCTCGTAAGCGTTCATTCAAAATAGCACTTTTGTGCGTTTTGCCAGCAGCCCTTCGCAATGCATTGCGCTGTTTATGACTTCAAGCCTGTCAACTCCCAAGATTAGGCTGGTGTAAACGATATGAAATGGCTAGCTAGTTAGCGGGTGCGCGCTAATAGCGTTTCAAACGTCACTCGCTCTGAGACTTGGAGTAGTTGGTTCCCTTCCTCTACATGGGTAACGCTGCTTCGAGGGTGGCTGTTGTCGATGTGTTCCTGGTTCGAGCCCAGGTAGGAGCGAGGAGAGGGACGGAAGCTATATTGCTACACTGGCAATGCTAAAGTGCCTTTAAGAACATCAAATGGTCAAATGTACACTGCTCAAAAAAACACTAAAATAACACATCCTAGATCTGAATGAATGAAATAATCTGATTAAATACTTTTTTGTTTCCATAGTTGAATGTGCTGACAACAAAATCACACAAAAATAATCAATGGAAATCCAATTTATCAACCCATGGAGGTCTGGATTTGGAGACACTCAAAATTAAAGTGGAAAGCCACACTACAGGCTTATCCAACTTTGATGTAATGTCCTTAAAACAAGTCAAAATGAGGCTCAGTAGTGTGTATGACCTCCCTACAATGCCTGGGCATGCTCCTGATGAGGTGGCGGATGGTCTCCTGAGGGATCTCCTCCCAGACCTGGACTAAAGCATCCGCCAACTCCTGGACAGTCTGTGGTGCAACGTGGCGTTGGTGGATGGAGCGAGACATGATGTCCTAGATGTGCTCAATTGGATTCAGGTCTGGGGAACGGGCGGGTCAGTCCATAGCATCAATGCCTTCCTCTTGCAGCAACTGCTGACACACTCCAGCCACATGAGGTCTAGCATTGTCTTGCATTAGGAGGAACCCAGGGCCAACCGCACCAACATATGGTCTCACAAGGGGTCTGAGGATCTCATCTCGGTACCTAATGGCAGTCAGGCTACCTCTGGCGAGCACATGGAGGGCTGTGCGGCCCCCCCAAAGAAATGCCACCCCACACCATGACTGACCCACCGCCAAACCGGTTATGCTGGAGGATGTTGCAGGCAGCAGAACGTTCTCCACGGCGTCTCCAGACTCTGTCACGTCTGTCACATGTGCTTAGTGTGAACCTGCTTTCATCTGTGAAGAGCACAGGGCGCCAGTGGCAAATTTGCCAATCTTGGTGTTCTCTAGCAAATGCTAAATGTCCTGCACGGTGTTGGGCTGTAAGCACAACCCCTACCTGTGGACGTCGGGCCCTCATACCACCCTCATGGAGTCTGTTTCTGACCGTTTGAGCAGACACATGCACATTTGTGGCCTGCTGGAGGTCATCTTGCAGGGCTCTGGTAGTGCTCCTCCTGCTCCTCCTTGCACAAAGGCGGAGGTAGCGGTCCTGCTGCTGGGTTGTTGCCCTCCTACGGCCTCCTCCACGTCTCCTGATGTACTGGCCTGTCTCCTGGTAGCGCCTCCAAGCTCTGGACACTATGCTGACAGACACAGCAAACCTTCTTGCCACAGCTTGCATTGATGTGCCATCCTGAATGAGCTGCAATACCTGAGCCACTTGTGTGGGTTGTAGACTCCGTCTCATGCTACCACTAGAGTGAAAGCACCGCCAGCATTCAAAAGTGACCAAATGTCAGCCAGGAAGCATAGGAACTGAGAAGTGGTCTGTGGTCACCACCTGCAGAACCACTCCTTTATTGGGGGTGCCTTGCTAATTGCCTATAATTTCCACCTGTTGTCTATTCCATTTGCACAACAGCATGTGAAATTTATTGTCAATCAGTGTTGCTTCCTAAGTGGACAGTTTGATTTCACAGAAGTGTAATTGACTTGGAGTTACATTGTGTTGTTTAAGTGTTCCCTTTATTTTTTTGAGCAGTGTATATGAAATACAAATCGTATAGAGAGAAATAGTCCTATATTAACTACAACCTAAAACATCTTACCTGGGAATATTGAAGACTCATGTTAAAAGGAACCACCAGCTTTCATATGTTCTGAGCAAGGAACTTAAACGTTAGCTTTTTTACATGGCACATATTGCACTTTTACTTTCTTCTCCAACACTTTTGTTTTTTCATTATTTAAACCAAATTGAACATGTTTCATTATTTATTTGAGGCTAAATTGATTTTATTGATGTATTATATTAAGTTAAAATAAGTGTTCATTCAGTATTGTGGTAATTGTCATTATTACAAATAAATAAATTAAATCCATTTTAAAAAACGGGTGATTCATCGGTATCGGCCTTTTTTGGGTCCTCCAATAATCGGTATCGGCATTAAAATCATAATCGGTCGACCTCTAGTGTTAACCCTCGCAAGGCTGCCGGCCCAGACGGCATCCCTAGCTGCGTCCTCAGAGCATGTGCAGACCAGCTGGCTGGCGTGTTTACAGACATATTCAATCAATCCCTATCCCAGTCTGCTGTTCCCACATGCTTCAAGAGGGTCACCATTGTTCCTGTTCCCAAGAAAGCTAAGGTAACTGAGCTAAACGACAATAGCCCCGTAGCACTCACTTCCGGCATCATGAAGTGCTTTGAGAGACTAGTCAAGGATCATATCACCTCCACCCTACCTGACACTCCAATTTGCTTACCGCCCCAATAGGTCCACAGACGATGCAATTGCAATCACACTGCCCTAACCCATCTGGACAAGAGGAATACCTATCTAAGAATGCTGGTAATCGACTACAGCTCAGCATTTAACACCATAGTGCCCTCCAAACTCGTCATTAAGCTCGAGACCCTGGGTCTCAACACCGCCCTATGCAACTGGGTCCTGGACTTTCTGACGGGCCACCCCCAAGTGTTGAGGGTAGGAAACAACATCTCCACCCCGCTGATCCTCAACACTGTGGTTCACCCCGCTATCATCCAGAAGGCGTGGTCAGGACAGGTGCATCAAAGCTGGGACCAAGAGACTGAAAAACAGCTTCTGTCTCAAGGCCATCAGACTGTTAAACAGCCATCACTAACATTGAGTGGCTGCTGCCATCATACTGACTCAAATCTCTAGCCACTTTAATAATTAAAAATCGGATGTGATAAATGTATCACTAGTCACTTTAAACAATGCCAATTTATATAATTATATAATACCCTACATTACTCATCTAATATGTATATACTGTACTCTATACCATCTGCTGCATCTTGCCTATGCCGTTCGGGCATCACTCATTCATATATGTGTATGTGGATATTATAGGTGAATGCACCAATTTGTAAGTCGCTCTGGATAAGAGCGTCTGCTAAATGACTTAAATGTAATGTAAATGTACATATTCTTATTCATTCCTTTACACTTGTGTGTATTAGGTAGTTGTTGTAAAATTGTTAGATTACTTGTTAGATATTACTGCACGGTCGGGAACTAGAAGCACAATCATGTCTCTACACTCGCATTAACATCTGCTAACCATGTGTATGTGACCAATAACATTTTATTTTATTTGGTACAACTCAGACGAGTGCTCTGAAATCAGAGTAGATAGTCAGAGTGAATTTATGAAAACACCCGAATGTCCATTGAGAAAGCACAACGACTATACCATTTAGCTAAGCTAAGAATGACGGGAATAATCAAGTCAATAAACGTTGGGTAGTTAGATAGAATATAGTTAATATACTGGCAAGTTTGATGTATAAGTAGCCAACTAACGGTAGGTAGCTAGTTAACATAGCGGTACATACTGCTGTAATAACATGCTAACACATTGTCAGCCAAAATAACGTGTAAGGTAACTTATTTGAAAAGTCATAACTTTATTACATTGCTCAACATTTTCTTAACATTTGTCATAATTAGTTAAAACAATGAATTTGTATCGGCTCTCGTTGGACTTCGGCTGAATATTTTCCGCCATTTTCTACAAATCTGAAAACAATGTGAAGCCACGCCGATTTCCTGAAGAATTGCATTATGGGCCCTAACGTACTGCGTGTTTACGTCATATTATGGCGAATTTAGTACGACATCCGGGAACTTTTGACATACTAACTATATCAAACTATGACCAATAAGCATACTATATACTCAATTAACATCACAAATAGTGCGGTTAGTATGAGAATTCTAACACAGCTAATGACTTATCAACAGCTCTAACAATTTGACCCCCACAGGAAATCTACACTGGCAGTTATAGAAAGACCCATTTACTATATAGCCATTGATTCTTGAAGAATTAAACTTATAAATGCCTCAAATGTTAACTGTATTACCCCACCAGAAACCAGAACATGAGCTCGTATAACACCACTATTTGTAAACAAGCACTGTATAGCCTTGAAATCTGGTTAAAACTATCATTTTGACCTTATGGATGGCCAGTGCTTGTATTTATAGTGTAGTCAACTCAGGGGGTAGTCCATAGCTGGACTCAAACCTGGGTCCAGTGACTGTCAAGCCAACACCTTACAACTGTTAACGCCAAGCTGTCTGAACTTCTTAACGAGGTCGCTAGTTGTGTTGGGTTACGGTTGCTACAATAGCTTTCTCTATGAATTTTAGAGTGGTTACATTTCTCCAGCCCCCATCCCTCAGCTGTTTACTAAACCAAGTCTCAGGGCTGACAATTTTTTGCTATTTAAATCCTAGGTTACCCCTATAAAATAGCAGCACATCTATCAACCAATCTGCAGTTCATACAATAACAAAGCTGCCATTCCACCACTAGTTTGGTTATAAGATGATGATGGGGCTGGAGAAATGTAACTACTCTCAAATTCATAGACGGACCTACGGATGCAAGGACTGACCATCCATGATATCAACAATATAGTTTTAACCATGTTTTGAGTGTTTACAGTGTTTGTTTATCATTTACATTGTTTCTAAACATTGGAGTAAAAAAAGCTTATTTGGGGTTCTGATGGGGAACAACAGTTGAACTAAGTTCATGAGGCATGTGTTATATTCTTCAAGACTCAATGGCTATAAATAAATCATTTAAAAAGTCTAAATATGGATGTAGCTATTGCATATTTCCCCTTTAACACCAAACATCAGTTCAACAACTGCAGAGTTTGTGCCTCTGTATTTAAGACAGTACTTACTAGTGTTAATCAGGGAACGGTTTCTCAAAACCATCTTATGTCTAAGTTCACCGTTAGAACCATTGGACGCCTTAAGATGCGTTTGGGAAACCGAGCCCAGATATCCAGTTTCCTCCTCTTCTTCCTCCTTTATCGATGTGACAGTCATCTCCCCCTCTTCCTCTTTCACTCCATAAACTGCATCCTCCTCTTCTTTCAAAGTAACATCCTCCTCCTCTTTCACTCTGAACGCGTCTTTTTCTTCTTTCACAGTAACGGCCTCACCCTCTACTTCTTGTTTTACTGTGATGTTCTCATCTTCTTTAGCAGGAGAGTAGCTCAGTGAACTCATGGTCGGGGATGTTAGCTAGCTAGGCTAATGCTAACTTAACCAGCCCGCTAGCTGACCAATAACAACAACACCGTAAATATGAAATTAAATCGGAGGACTAACTAGACGACATAAGTGGGTTTAAAACACAGTGGCTAATATACACTAACGCGTCTAAAGAGCTTTATTGGTTCGGCTATTTTGTCTAGCAAGCTACCGAGGAGGCTGAATAACTGTTGCTGCTGTTGAAAGAAGCGTTCGTCCACTACATTATACGTCACACTAACAGCATTACCTTAAAGCCCCACATGATGTATTGTTACACCATGTAGGAGCAGTATAGACCTAGTCTGTTCATTATATACATCTACATGATGTATTGTTACACCATGTAGGAGCAGTATAGACCTAGTCTGTTCATTATATACATCTACATGATGTATTGTTACACCATGTAGGAGCAGTATAGACCTAGTCTGTTCATTATATACATCTACATGATGTATTGTTACACCATGTAGGAGCAGTATAGACCTAGTCTGTTCATTATATACATCTACATGATGTATTGTTACACCATGTAGGATCAGTATAGACCTAGTCTGTTCATTATATACATCTACATGGTGTATTGTTACACCATGTAGGAGCAGTATAGACCTAGTCTGTTCATTATATACATCTACATGATGTATTGTTACACCATGTAGCAGCAGTATAGACCTAGTCTGTTCATTATATACATCTAAATGATGTATTGTTACACCATGTAGGAGCAGTATAGACCTAGTCTGTTCATTATATACATCTACATGATGTATTGTTACACCATGTAGGAGCAGTATAGACCTAGTCTGTTCATTATATACATCTACATGATGTATTGTTACACCATGTAGCAGCAGTATGGACCTAATCTGTTCATTATATACATCTACATGATGTATTGTTACACCATGTAGCAGCAGTATGGAGGTACAGTGGGGGACAAAATTGTTGACACACTTGATAAAGATGAGCAAAAACGACTCTATAAAATCAAGAATTAAAATACTGAGCTATATTGTATGTAAAACATTTTTGGGGGGAAGTTATATTATTTTATACTAATACAATTGCTCAGAGAAAGAGATTTAGTTTAACATGTAATTCTCAAAAGGTAGGGGTCTGAATTATTGCTACCCTTGTTTTCAATACTCCAGCACCCTCCCCTTGGGAGGATAACGACACTGAAATGTTTTATGAGATTAGAGAACACATTGGGTGGGACCTTAGACCCTTCCTCCATACAGAATCTCTCCATGTCCTTGATTTATTTAGTCTGTCTTATGGACTGCCCTGTTCAATTCAAACCACAGGTTTTCAATGGAGTTCAAGTCCGAAGACTGAGATGGCCATTGAAAATGTTGATTTTTGTGCCCAATTAACCTTTTGTTTGTGGATGTTGATGTGTCTTGCTGGAAGATCCACTTATGGCCAAGTTTCAGCCTCCTAGCAGAGAGGTAACCAGGTTTTGGGCTAAAATATCCTGGTAGTCGGTAAAGTTTATTTATTTATTTTATACAGTAATTTTTGCTCATCTATATCTAGGGTATCAATAACTAGGTGCTTATTTTGATATCTAGTTATTTGACTGAATCAGAAATACAGATGTGGAGTAGATGTAGAGTTTGTTTTAAAATCTCATAAAAAATCTGAACTAATCAAACAACACTTGTTGCTCTTTGTACGTGCTGATATAATATTAATATTTAATGGAGAGAAAAAACCGTTTCCCTAAACTGCTTTATAATATTATAATTCAATGAAGAATAAAAATAGTTTTCCCTCCTCAACTGCGTTTCCTCCCTCCAGACAGCAGATGGCGATATGTGTCTTTCAGGCGATGTTTCTAGTGTGACGTATAATCTAGTGGACGGAACGCTTCTTCAACAACTGCAGCCACCTCGGTAGCTCGCTAGCCGACAAAGTCTGAACATTCAAGTTGTTTAGACACTTTCCTGGTTTAATTGTAACTGTGATTTAAACATACTTATGTGTAAACAACTAGCTACCCCATTTCATTTCATATTTACGTTGTAAGTCAACAATCTGGCTGGTTAAGTTAGCGCTAGTCTAGTCGCTAATGCTAACTAGCTATTATCCCCGACCATGAGTTCACTAAGCTACTCTCCTCCTGTTAAAGAAGAGGATGTCTGCTGGATGGAGAAAGAAGCTCTCGTGAAAGAGGAGGAGGAAGAGGAGGCTGTTACAATACAAAAACAAGTAAAGGGTGAGGCTGTTACAGTGAAAGAAGAAGAGAAAGACGTTTCAGAGAAAGAAGATGAAGACGCGTTCAGAGTGAAAGAGGAGGAGGATGTTACTGTAAAAGAAGAAGAGGAAGATGCAGTTTTTGGAGTGGAGGATGAAGTGAAAGAAGATGAAGACGTTTTTGGAATGAAGGATGAAGAAGGGGAGATTACTGTCACATTAGAGGAGGACGAAGAAGAGAAGACTGGAGAACTGATTAACACCAGTAAATACAGTGAGTACTATCTTATAAAACAGGGACATTGATCTGATTAACACCAGTAAATACAGTGAGTACTATCTAATAAAACAGGGACATTGATCTGATTAACACCAGTAAATACAGTGAGTACTATCTAATAAAACAGTGACATTGATCTGATTAACACCAGTAAATACAGTGAGTACTATCTTATAAAACAGGGACATTGATCTGATTAACACCAGTAAATACAGTGAGTACTATCTAATAAAACAGGGACATTGATCTGATTAACACCAGTAAATACAGTGAGTACTATCTTATAAAACAGGGACATTGATCTGATTAACACCAGTAAATACAGTGAGTACTATCTAATAAAACAGGGACATTGATCTGATTAACACCAGTAAATACAGTGAGTACTATCTAATAAAACAGGGACATTGATCTGATTAACACCAGTAAATACAGTGAGTACTATCTTATAAAACAGGGACATTGATCTGATTAACACCAGTAAATACAGTGAGTACTATCTAATAAAACAGGGACATTGATCTGATTAACACCAGTAAATACAGTGAGTACTATCTTATAAAACAGGGACACAAACCATTTTCAAGTCTTGCCATAGACTTTCAAGACGATTTAAGTCCAAACTGTAACTAGGCCACTCAGGAACATTCAATGTCATCTTGGTAAGCTCCTCCAGTGTAGATTTGGCCTTGTGGTTTAGGTTATTGTCCTGTTAGGACAGCTTTTTTGTATTCAGATCTCTGAAATGCTCTCTAACTACGTAACATTTAGTGTCTCCTTATGTTACGGTGGGAAAACAGTTTTCATGGGAACAGAAATCCTAAATCATTTCGGAGTTTGCTAAATCCAGTGGTTCAAACCGAGAGTCACCTTAACTTTATTGACACCCAAATGGATACTGTCATTAACGCAGTTCTTCAATAATTACACATAATTCTTAATACTGTAGCTGTTTTTTTACAGTCACATGTTCAACTATCGTTTGCTGATCCAGGAAATCATTTTCTGAATGACAGTCACATGACAAACATCATGACATGCAACAACAACCAAAGTGCTTCTTCATTCATTACTCTGGTAAAGACAGTTATGCCGTGCTCCACGTTGGATCCAACATCCCTAACAAATTGATGTTTATAATGTGTTATTGTCTGCTTGATTTACAGTAGGGTCTCGTTAGTCTGTCTGGACACAGAGATAATTTGCTCATAATGTGTAGAGAATTTTTCCTTGATGGATAGGCTATTGTTCAACACACAGAGCTATTTTCCTTTATTCAGGACATTTAGAATGACAACACATTACAGAGTAGCCTAGTGGGATTATTCACAAAATTATCTGGTGATCAGGTTATGAAATGTCATGACAAAGACATTTTAGTTTCCATGTTTCACCTGAAATATTAAATATATAGTCCTAGGTCTATGTTGTTGTTAGGTGAAGTTATGGGTCCTACAGTAGGTCTATGTTGTTGTTAGGTGAAGTTATGGTTCCTACAGTAGGTCTATGTTATTGTTAGGTGATGTTATGGGCAAATACTTAGTGTAAAACCCTCTGTCAGGCTGATGGCAAAGCTAGCCAAAGAGCATTTTACAGGTTTAAGTGTTTATGTATAAAGCAGTTGATTTGCGACAATAACACAAACATATTAAGCAGGAGATTCAAACGAGCCTTACAATTATAATCTTAAAGTAATGTGAAATGCACTCATAAACAACCTGTAAATGGAGGCTATATTTGCTGTCAGCCTATGAGAACTCCCCTGAGTTTTCCCCCACGGTGGTGAATTAGTGAATAGACACAGAGCTTAATGTGAGTTTCCTTGAGTAGCACTCCTGATAGTGCTGTAATATTCAGAATGCCTTGTGAAAAACTAAAATCGTCGCTCACCATTTTTTCTCCAGGCAGAGAGAAAAAACTACATCCATAACTAGTGGTTTCCTCATTAGCAGATATACTACATCCATAACTAGTGGTTTCCTCATTACCAGATATACTACATCCATAACTAGTGGTTTCCTCATTACCAGATATACTACATCCATAACTAGTGGTTTCCTCATTACCAGATATACTACATCCATAACTAGTGGTTTCCTCATTACCAGATATACTACATCCATAACTTGTGGTTTCCTCATTACCAAATATACTACATCCATAACTAGTGGTTTCCTCATCACCAGATATACTACATCCATAACTAGTGGTTTCCTCATTACCAGATATACTACATCCATAACTATCGGTTTCCTCATCAGCAGGGAGGTGTTTCTGCAAGTGTTTTTGCATGTGCATCGCCCTCGTGCCGCAATTTTAGCAAACACAGAAAGGGGCCAAAATTTGAGACCAAAAGTCGTCTGGCACACTGCTTAGGATTTCAAAAACTTTAATAACTTATTTCTAGCCTACAAACATCGATGTTACTACTAATGTGAAAACAAGACAAAATATGACTATTCTTGCTCATTTTAGGACAATTGTCAAATAATTGTAACATTCATTACTGACTTAAATTGTTTACAACATCATGGCTGCGCTGTTGGCAACACTTTTACAGTGGATTTCCGCTGTTGTGGGCCTTTAACCATCTGTCTGACTTTGTTGTTCACATAGGAGAGAGACGTGACTATCGTGGATCCTCTGGGGAGCTTCAACAACATCATGATGCTGACGAGGCAGAGAAGAGTCTCTCAGAACACCTCAGGAAACACCTGCAGAGATCCACAGGGAAGAGAACTCACTGCTGCTCTGACTGTGGGAAGAGATTCACCTCATCAGGCATTAAAATTCATCAGAGAACACACACAGGAGAGAAACCTTACGGCTGTGTTCAATGTGGGAAGAGTTTTGGTCAATCTGGCCATCTGGTATCACACCAGAGAACACACACAGGAGAGAAATCTTATAGCTGTGGTCAATGTGGGAAGAGTTTTGCTGCATCTAGAACTCTGACTCAACACCAGAGAATACACACAGGAGAGAAACCTTATTGCTGTGATCAATGTGGGAAGAGTTTTCGTGGATCTGGCCATCTGGTATCACACCAGAGAACACACACAGGAGAGAAACCTTATAGCTGTGTTCAATGTGGGAAGAGTTTTACTACATCTGGCTCGCTGACTCTACACCAGAGAACACACACAGGAGAGAAACCTTATAGCTGTGATCAATGTGGGAAGAGTTTTGGTCAATCTGGCCATCTAGTATCACACCAGAGAACGCACACAGGAGAGAAATCTTATAGCTGTGGTCAATGTGGGAAGAGTTTTGCTGCATCTAGAAATCTGACTCTACACCAGAGAACTCACACAGGAGAGAAACCTTATAGCTGTGATCAATGTGGGAAGAGTTTTACTACATCTGGCTCGCTGACTCTACACCAGAGAACACACACAGGAGAGAAACCTTATAGCTGTGATCAATGTGGGAAGAGTTTTGGTCAATCTGGCCATCTAGTATCACACCAGAGGACACACACAGGAGAGAAATCTTATAGCTGTGGTCAATGTGGGAAGAGTTTTCGTGGATCTGGCCATCTGGTATCACACCAGAGATTACACACAGGAGAGAAACCTTATAGCTGTGATCAATGTGGGAAGAGTTTTACTACATCTGGCTCTCTGACTCTACACCAGAGAATACACACAGGAGAGAAATCTTATAGCTGTGATCAATGTGGGAAGACTTTTATAACATCTGGCTCTCTGACTGTACACCAGAGAACACACACAGGAGAGAAACCTTATAGCTGTGGTCAATGTGGGAAGAGTTTTGGTCAATCTGGCTCTCTGACTCTACACCAGAGAACACACACAGGAGAGAAACCTTTTAGCTGTGATCAGTGTGACAAGAGATTCACCGATAAAAGACATCGGATCAAACATCAGAAAATACATGAAGGAGTTGTTTCATGATATCAATGATATGTCACAATGTAGAATGTTTTAACATTGTAGAAGGAGTATTTTAATGATGTCACAATGTAGAAGCCTAAATGTTTGTCCCCTGTTCTATTGATTTCAACATGATATGGATATTAGCCTCAGGGGGAAAATCCAGGCTCTGAATTGAAAGAGTTACTATTTATGTGATTTAACAAAAAGTGACTAACAAAAAATTAGCTGTATTACACTTACCATGTTGGTTACGCACTGGAATCAAAATGCATCACTTCAAAATGTATCTAGCTGTTTTCTACAAATTGTCCTCTTACCAGGGATGTACACATTATTCCCAGATTCCTGTGGTTTTTGAGCTGTTAGTTTTAACAGGACGTGCAACCTCATCTCCCTTCTGTCACACAAATGATTTTAGCATGATATCGATGAGTTATGACAAATAAGTGTTGTGTTCCTTTGTTTAGCGACCCCTACATTTAAATGCATCATTCCAAAATGTATCTGACTGTCTTCTGCAGGTTGTCCTCTAATCAGTGAGGTAACAGATATCTCCCATTTCCATGTGTTTTTTTAGTTGTGTTAGTTTCAACAGCATGTACAACCTGATTTCCCCCCTAATTGATATCAGTGATTTATTGCTACTTGTCAAAACAATAGCGTTTTTTGTGCTTGTGCAGTTTATAAGGTGCTTGTTTAAATAAATACAAGTAATATGATTATTGTGCCAGATGGTTGTGTATATAGTACATTTTATGTTTAGGTTTTCAATTCATCCCAAACTGTTTCTGCATATTGGTTAATGATTTGGACACGTTAAAACTGTGTTTTGACTTTGGGGCTATTTCATATTTACATTTCATGTAACATTTAGTAATGATATTTATTTATGCAACCAACTGACAATTTTTTGGTACAATTATATTGACATTGTTGCCCTGCTTTTAGAATATCAGGGTTAATTCTCATTCTCAAATGTCCGTGTTAAGGACAACTTGGTTGCTGATTGTCTCAAGGGTGGGCAGTCAAAAAGTTTTGCGTTTAGGCAGTGAGTTGCCATGGATCAGAATTGATTTTGACTGCACGTTCTTCAGTATTGGAGATGAGTTTTATTTGGGCTCGTTCCAAGGGGACGAGAGTTCTAGAAGCTAGTGAGTTTTAGGAAGATATAAAAAAATATTGTTTATAATTGTTGACAGCCAGTAGACACCATGTTTATATTTGTGACGGTGAAACATTGTAGTTGATTATAATGTGAAATGGAAGTTGTTTTCTGTTGGTGGTGAGCAAACTTTTAAGGTGTTACAGTCTTTGGTTTTTCCATTTATGTTTTGAGGTTTGGATTTTAGCTCGTTAGCACGTATAGCTCGTTAGCACGTCTAGCTCGTTAGCCCGTCTAGCTCGTTAGCACGTAGGACGCACTGATTGGTGTCACCTCGTTAGTCAGTATGTGTTACACCTGTGCTGGCTTGTCCATCTCGTTAGTGGGAAGGTGTTTTACCTGAGCTGGTCCAGGTTCTATTTAAGAGTGTCTGGCCCTGTGCTCCAGTTGTCTTGATACATGTGGAGAGTCAACACCTTTAGTTGCTCCACCTTTTTGGTTTGCTTCCTGTCTTTAAGTTTGGTGTGGGTTTTTCTTTTGTTTCTCATGGTGGGTGTCTTTTAGGTCCCAGTTGTTGTTACTAGCCAACTTCCAGTGGACACTGAGAGCAAAACTGCAAGATTATGTTATAATACTTTTATTGCATCAAATGGTTGTTTTATGCAACAGAATAGAGGGTTCTTAGAACTATTGTGTCTGTGTTCTACTGAGGATGGGCCTCTGGGAGAAAACACTGACAGGAGATTTACAATGTCTTTTGGGTGATAAAACCTAAAGAGACTGCATTCCAGAGCATGAGTTAATGTTTCTGTTCTATATGGTACCAGGGAGAGATGACCTCAGGGCCAGACCCTGGTCTCTACACAGAGTACTGTTTTTACAGCTGATACTGTAGGCTGAGAATAATAAGTATCTTTCATACAAATCTTAACCTTGTGACCCGTTCTATACATCTGTTGTTGGTCATGTAGTTTGAAAGGGGTGTATCTTGACTGTAAAAGACCTTTTGTACTTTTGTCTCGTGGCTCTCAACGAATCATCTGGTGGTGATTCATCTCTCAACGAATCATCTGGGGGTGATTCATCTCTCAACGAATCATCTGGGGGTGATTCGTCGACCAGCCATCATTATCGTAGAGCACTCAATTGATTCACCCTATATTTTTGCGTTGTATTGACCTGCTCCTTTATTAATATGTGAATAAAGATTTAGTTTAAGATTAACTCTGACTTGTGATAAGTTTGTCTCATTTGAGATTAAAGAAATTAACAACCACATTTGGGGGATGTGAATCTTGACTTGGTGACCGCTCCTGACAACCTGGGTAAATGGTGCATGAGGGATCCCTCTAACTTGGGATCTCAGGGAGACCACACTTCAGGAACGGAGCAGATGGACCCACCTTTGATCTGAGAGGCAGCGAGCCGAGTGGATACCATCAGTATAGTATATACATCAGTACATCTCCAGAGGCAGCGAGCCGAGTGGATACCATCAGTATAGTATATATAGTGGATACCATCAGTATAGTATATATAGTGGATACCATCAGTATAGTGTACATATAGTGGATACCATCAGTATAGTATATATAGTGGATACCATCAGTATAGTATATATAGTGGATACCATCAGTATAGTATATATAGTGGATACCATCAGTATAGTATATATATATACCACATCTTGAACGTAGTTTTAAAAAAAGAGGTGAGCGAAACACGCAAAGTGGAGTTTTTAGAAAAGCCCCGTAGGCTCTGAGTGTGTTTTTCTGTGTGGTGTAAAAAGGCCCAGTCAGTAGGCTCTGAGTGTGTTTTTCTGTGTGGTGTAAACAGGGCCCAGTCAGTAGAATCTGGGTGTCTATTCCTGTGTGGAGGTGTAAACAGGGCCCAGTCAGTAGGCTCTGAGTGTGTATTCCTATGTGGAGGTGTAAACAGGGCCCAGTCAGTAGTCTCTGAGTGTGTATTCCTGTGTGGAGGTGTAAACAGGGCCCAGTCAGTAGGCTCTGAGTGTGTATTCCTATGTGGAGGTGTAAACAGGGCCCAGTCAGTAGAATCTGGGTGTCTATTCCTGTGTGGAGGTGTAAACAGGGTCCGCTATCTGTGTGAACTGGATGAAAACTAGAATCTGTGTTTACTAGTTAAGACCATTTATGATATAGTATAAGATAGTAAGGTGCACCTGTAATTTTTTAAACCTGTAATTATTTTTAACCTGGACCCCATTTTAGAAGTATTGAAAGATGTAAATGTATGAGTTACATTATCCCAGGAACTAACCATCACATAGAAATGTGAAAATATTCCTACAAGTTAAAATATTGTTGAAAAACAACTAATTGATTAGGTATGTTTGAGAATAGCATTGTGTGACTGTGATATGAGAGTTGTGTGACTATGATATGAGAGTTGTGTGACTGTGATATGAGAGTTGTGTGACAGTGGAAATGAGTCTTAATCTGTCGTCTGGATAGTAACATATAGAAATATGCTGAATCAGATGATTGAAATGTGGATAATAAGCGGGATGATATTTTAGAAAGCAGCGGAAGGTCTATAGTTCCTGGGAGGCTTGATTTTGCCGTGGCCTCTGGGAGGTTAGAGAACCATTGAGGATCCCATGGTCATTGTCCGGGAAACAAAAGTTTATTTTTGGTTCTGCTGGGAGTATGGAGAGCTGCTTCGTAGCTGCGGAGAGTCCTTGAAAAAGCAAATGGAATGGTTGTCGTGACTACATGAGAATTTCTTACGTTTTATATGGATTCTGTGAATATATGAAAATATGATGAATTGTATGTGTGTATAATCGATTACTAGAGATTTGATAAAGTAATACTGGGAATATAATTAGATACAATTTAAACAACCCATATGTAGACGAACGTAGGTTTTGAGTTGGTATCTTTAATGGATCATTTGATAAAGATGAGGTTTAAGCGTTATTAAACAGTCTACAAAGTCTGGGCAGTTGTCTCAGAAACTGATGGGAGTGTGTCCACTTTAGGTTAAGTTACCCTAACGATGTAACTATAAAACGCTTATTGGATTTTCTCCATCCAGGTACTACATTTGAAATAAAACTGCCCTTAAGGCCTGTGGGGGGTTCTTCCCAGTATGAGAGGAGTTGCTAGATTTATTGAATAAACCTTTTTCCATAAAGTTAGAGTGAACCAAGGTGGCTGACTTGCTGTTGATGTTGAAGAAGCGTCTCGTCCACTAGATTATACGTCACAGTGGCAGAATCACCTGAAAGACGCACATCGCCATCTGCTGACTGGAGTTGGTATCGCAGTTGAGAAAATACTTTCAAACGCTCAAAAGCGACTGCCCCTAAAAACCAACGACTCCCTTTGAAAACGGGCGATGTGGCATCAGAAACATATATTATAGTGTTAAAATGTACTACAAAGTGTAGCTAAATAGAATAACTTTGGTCATACCCACTCAGCACGTGACGTCCAAGGACGTCGAATTATGTTCGATATCAGGTCTGTCTGTTGTGGCCACTATTTCGCCCTAAAATAGTCATCCCAAATTGGGCTGTGTATAACTATGTAAATGTCTCTCGGACAAGGTGAATTTTATCAATATACACTCTAAAAAGTAAAGGTTCCTGGAGTATCCTTTAGGGGTTCTTCAAATTGGAACTGTGGGGGAACCCCTAAAAGTGATTTGAAGAACCTTTTGTGGGAACCCCTATAAGTTCTTTGAAGAACCCCTTATCATGGTTCCTCAAAGAACCTTTTGGGGTTCATTTTTAACCTCTACGGGCTAGGGGGCAGTATTGAGAATTTTGGAAAAAAATATGTGCGCATTTTTAACTGCCTCCTACACCAACTCAGAAGCTAGAATATGCATATTATTGTTTAGGTTTGGATAGAAAACACTCTGAATTTTCTAAAACAGTTTGAATGGTGTCTGTAAGTATAACAAAACTCATATTGCAGGCAAAAACCTGTGAAAAATAGATTTAAAAAAATGAGAATTTTGTGACTGTACTATTTAGTGTCATTGTTTTAAAGATACCACAGTGAGAAAGGATTCAGTTCGCAACTCCTACGGCTTCCACTAGATGTCAACGATCTTTAGAAAGTTGTTTGAAGCATCTGTGATTAATACAGACCGAATTAGAAAGCTTACAAGTTGACACGTCATCACTTCATTTTTTGCGCCTGCGCATGAATCTGAGAAGAGTGTCTTTGTCATTATCGTTTATTCTAGACACTTGATAGGTTGTGTGAAAATATTACTGATGTTTACTGATGTTTCACGTTAAAAATGGACCAAAAGATTAATGCTAAACAACGTTTGACATGTTTAAACAAACGTAAATAGATTATTTACTAGGTTTTCTTTAGTTTTTCGACGTGACTTTACACTGCCCACCTCATTTTGTGGGAGCCTACTGAACGCTAACTATTTGGACATAAATTATGAACTTTGTCAAAAGAAACCACATTTGTTCTGGACCTGGGATCTCTGGCAGCGCCTTCTGATGGAGATAATCAAAGGTAAGGGGATATTTAGAATGTTATTATCGATATTAGATGATGCTAATGCTAACGGTATAGCTTAGCTTAGCTTAGCATATAGCTTATTGTTGTTAGCATAGTACCCAGTTTATGCAAAATGTGATTTCCCAGTAAAGTTATTTTGAGATCTGGCCATTCGGTAGCAATTACGAGATGATAATATATTATTCTTTGAATGACAATATTATAATTTACCAATGTTTTCGAATAGTAATTCCGTGATTTGTAATGCTGGATTCACTGGGAGCATTCGAGCCGAAAAAAATTCTGAATTTCACCGCGACTGTAAATGCTGTTTTTGGATATAAATATGAACTTGATGGAACTAAAAATGCATGTATTGTCTAACATAATGTCCTATGAGTGTCATCTGATGCAGATTGTCAAAGGTAAGTGCATAATTCTAGCTAGTTTTCTGTCTGTTGATGCCCTTCTTTGAATTGGCTAAACATTACACGCAGCTATTGTCAATGTACTCTCCGTAATGCCTCTGAAAATCGGACAGCGTGGTTAGATTTAGGAGATATATCTTTCAAATGGAGGAAAATAGTTGATTATTTGATTATTTGAAATGATTACTCTTGCAGTTTTGAATTCCCCGCCATGGTCACATGACAATGAATCCCAATACCGGGATTAGATCCTGCCCCCTGGCCTCAACAGGTTTTAAGGTAGTTATAGACAGTACAGCAACACAAGGCCATGTCTCACACTTATTTGTATTCACTAACAGTAGACTATTTATTATCTTTCAATCTGTTCTTTTCTAAACGTATCTGAGAATGTAGACAGAAGGGCTAAAACGGACATGATTGATCTGAGGGGGAAATCATTGATCCATTCAGAAAGTTTATTTGCATCAAGTAAAAGATGTAAAATCATGTAAAGTAGGCTAGGTTATAATGTATAGTAGTGGGTTGTTAGTGATATGTAGATGTTATATTATGTAAAGTAGACTAGGTTATAATGTATAGTAGTGGGTTGTTAGTGATATGTAGATGTTATATTATGTAAAGTAGACTAGGTTATAATGTATAGTGGTGGGTTGTTAGTGATATGTAGATGTTATATTATGTAAAGTAGACTAGGTTATAATGTATAGTGGCGGGTTGTTAGTGATATGTAGATGTTATATTATGTAAAGTAGACTAGGTTATAATGTATAGTAGTGGGTTGTTAGTGATATGTAGATGTTATATTATGTAAAGTAGACTAGGTTATAATGTATAGTAGTGGGTTGTTAGTGATATGTAGATGTTATATTATGTAAAGTAGACTAGGTTATAATGTATAGTGGTGGGTTGTTAGTGATATGTAGATGTTATATTATGTAAAGTAGACTAGGTTATAATGTATAGTAGTGGGTTGTTAGTGATATGTAGATGTTATATTATGTAAAGTAGACTAGGTTATAATGTATAGTGGTGGGTTGTTAGTGATATGTAGATGTTATATTATGTAAAGTAGACTAGACTAGGTTATAATGTATAGTGGCGGGTTGTTAGTGATATGTAGATGTTATATTATGTAAAGTAGACTAGGTTATAATGTATAGTAGTGGGTTGTTAGTGATATGTAGATGTTATATTATGTAAAGTAGACTAGGTTGTAATGTATAGTAGTGGGTTGTTAGTGATATGCAGATCAAGGTCTATACCTCGGCTATAACCTACATATCATAGATGACCAGTCTAAACCTGTTCAGATCAACATAATGTTATAGTCCTACCAGTAGCAGGACAGAGAATGTACTGTATATAACCTAGATATCATAGATGACCAGTCTAAACCTGTTCAGATCAACATAATGTTATAGTCCTACCAGTAGCAGGACAGAGAATGTACTGTATATAACCTACATATCATAGATGACCAGTCTAAACCTGTTCAGATCAACATAATGTTATAGTCCTACCAGTAGCAGGACAGAGAATGTACTGTATATAACCTACATATCATAGATGACCAGTCTAAACCTGTTCAGATCAACATAATGTTATAGTCCTACCAGTAGCAGGACAGAGAATGTACTGTATATAACCTACATATCATAGATGACCAGCCTAAACCTGTTCAGATCTGTTCACAGAGAACATCAGGTTTGTCGGCATGATAAGTGATCATAGCCTTATAATAGTTTGTAGGTAGTCTAGACCAACAGTACGAGAGTCTGCCCGTCTTTCCTACATACCAACACATTTATTCAATGTTACAGAGAAATATGTGCCACAGTTTCAACAGCCATTTTTGTAACTGCGTAGACAACACACTTACTTTCACGTTCATATGAGGAAATCACAAAACTTCTGACAGTCACTGGTGCAACCGCCTGTTTTCTTGCAGATGAAGCAGCTTTCACAGGCAACTCATTCAACCAGCCTAAACAACAGTAAATACAAGATGTCAAATGGTCAAAAAGTGAATCTCAATAGAGCCATATACATTAGAGAGGGGTATATTGCTGCAGATGTTGGATCTTAATTTGAGCCAGTTTGCTACACCAGGAAAATAATCCTGCAGAAACAGGACATTTGAATTATTGTGTGGATTATAATTAATGAACAGTTTTAAAATGGAAAAGTGGAATTTATCATCTTCAGAAACCTTTTCTAAAGTTTAATTACACTCAAATACACTACAAGTTTAGTTTTTCTGCAACAGGGTGATCAAATTAAGATCCTACATCTGTACAGAGTTTATGTCTTTATCTGAAAAGGGCAGTTTGAGTTATGAGCAATAACATTGCAACTGTCAGCTGATGTAAACCTCTGTGATTGGATGTTATAGACCACCATATATATCCCCATGTACAATTATGTGTACAGATGTAGGATCTTAATTTGATCACCCCCCACTGCAGAATAACTTTCCAGCAATGCAGGAAATGTAAAACTTGTAGTGTATTAGAGGTTTAAAAAGGCTTCTGAAGTTTGTAATTTCCACTTAGAAATTTCAGACTTGAGTTTTCCTTACGAAAAATGTAGTAACCCCTACAAAAATTGACCACGTCCAGTCAGCTCCATTTTGTATGATTAAACTGACACCAACCTGTCTCAGTAGTAGTAGACTGTTAGGAGGGTTTTACTGTCATTCACTATACTAACATTACACCAACCTGTCTCAGTAGTAGTAGACTGTTAGGAGTGTTTTACTGTCATTCACTATACTAACATTACATTTAATTTCTCTACACACTTTACAATAATCCCTGGCAGGATTCTCACCTTGAAACTTCATTGCGATTTTTTTCTGTTCTGTTCTGTATATTCTGATGGGTGAGGCCTGAGCTGGAATGTGAAGGTAACTGAAGCTGTCTAGCTTTAGAAAACCAGTATATCAAGCCTGTATCATAGTATACCCCTCAGGCTACGTTCAGGTTTCAGCAAGAGGCAGGTATCAACATGCCGAGTCGTAGGCTACAACCTGGGTTGTATTCATAAGTTTACTCCACAGCCAACAGTTTTAAGATGTTAAATAAAACATAAACCGTTTACTCTAAACGCTGTACAATGTGACCTAAACGGTTTCTGTTGCCAAACGTTTTGCTACGGTGGGCACTAATGAATACACACAACCTGTTTTGAGGAAGTGTAAGTTGTTGTTAGTCTCTCGAACAATATTTATTAGTCTCTCTTTCACACAACATACCTTCCTGAGTGAAAAGAGTTAACTGTAGATTATAAAGAGAACATGTTTGTTTCTTGCTTGTTGTGTTTTAAGTCTGTTTTCAGAAGACAAGTGTATAGACCTATGATACAGTACACTCTTAGAATAAAGGGTTCCAAACGGGTCCTCCGGCCGTCCCCATAGGAGAACGCTTTTGGGTTCCAGGTAGAACCCTTCTGGCTTCCATGTAGAACCCTCGGTGGAAAGGGTTCTTCACGGAACCCAAAAGTGTTCTACCTAGTACCAAAAAAGGGTTCTACAAAGGGTTCTCCTATGGGGACAGCCAAAGAACCATTTTAGATTGTAGATAGTGTAGGAGCGATCACCCTGGGGCACACAGATGGGCACAGAACGAATTCACCCCACACATCTAATTTATATCGAAAACATTTTAAGGAGAGTAGGACTATTATAACACTGTCCACCAAAAATATCATCAACTATATGAATACACATAACAATATCACCAACTATATGAATACACACAACAATACCATCAACTATATGAATACACACAACAATATCACCAACTATATTAATACACATAACAATATCATCAACTATATTAATACACATAACAATATCATCAACTATATGAATACACATAACAATATCACCAACTATATGAATACACATGACAATCGTCGTCTTACCTTTTATCTCTCAATAGAAACAGATTCTGAATGATCATTCGGTCGTCGAAAGTTACTTTCATTTGCTCTGCTCATTTACATATCAGGTTCTACCTGTTCTCTCTCCGAGTCCCTCTCTCTTTACAGCTCTTACAATGAGCCTTGGCAAACATTCTACAACTGTCTGGAAGTCTATTGGAGGGATGGTGGTGTTCTATTGTGTTGAGACCTGGTGACTGAGACGGCCGTGGCATATTGTGAAACATCAGCAAGTTGAACAGTCTTCATCACTGAAGCTCCTGCCAACCGTGCCCCAACAATCACCAATCATTAAGCCCTTCCCGAGCAGGGTCACAGTCTCTCCTGGTTGCAGCTCCTCTCTCTCCCCAGGGGTAGCAGCTCCTCTCTCCCCAGGGGTTGCAGCTCCTCTCTCTCCAGGGGTAGCAGCTCCTCTCCCACCCCAGGGGTAGCAGCTCCTCTCTCTCCCCAGGGGTAGCAGCTCCTCTCTCCCCAGGGGTAGCAGCTCCTCTCTCTCCCCAGGGGTAGCAGCTCCTCTCTCCCCAGGGGTAGCAGCTCCTCTCTCCCCAGGGGTAGCAGCTCCTCTCTCCCCAGGGGTAGCAGCTCCTCTCTCCCCAGGAGTTGCATCTCCTCTCTCCCCAGGGGTAGCAGCTCCTCTCTCCCCAGGGGTAGAAGCTCCTCTCTCCCCAGGGGTAGCAGCTCCTCTCTCACCCCAGGGGTAGCAGCTCCTCTCTCACCCCAGGGGTAGCAGCTCCTCTCTCACCCCAGGGGTAACAGCTCCTCTCTCTCCAGGGGTAGCAGCTCCTCTCTCCCCGGGGGTAGCAGCTCCTCTCTCCCCGGGGGTAGCAGCTCCTCTCTCCCCAGGGGTTGCAGCTCCTCTCACCCCAGGGGTTGCAGCTCCTAGGATTTGAAAACATTGGGGGCTTAGCCCATAGCCAGGAGGGGGGTCCTGGGGCATTCTCTCCTTCCCTCGTCCCTCAAAAAAAATATTTTCACTTAGAGATTAGATATTTTCAGGTAACTTGTACCTTCCACCTACCACAGCAGACACTGTCAGTACTCAATTACAGTTGCTACTGTGGGTCTCTACTATGCAACACTCTCTACTCTGGGACACTTTACTCTGGAACACTCTCTACTCTGGAACACTCTCTACTCTGGAACACTCTACTCTGGAACACTCACTACTCTGGAACACTCTCTACTCTGGAACACACTCTAATCTGGAACACTCTCTACTCTGCAACACTCTCTACTCTGGAACACTCTCTACTCTGGAACACTCTCTACTCTGGAACCCTCTCTCCTCTGGAACACTCTCTACTCTGGAACACTCTCTACTCTGGAACTCTCTCTACTCTGGAACACTCTTTACTCTAGAACACTCTCTACTCTGAAACACACTACTCTAGAACACCCTCTACTCTGGAACACTCTCTACTCTGGAACACACTCTAATCTGGAACACTCTCTACTCTGCAACACTCTCTACTCTGGAACACTCTCTACTCTGGAACACTCTCTACTCTGGAACACACTCTACTCTGGAACACACTCTACTCTGGAACACATTCTACTCTGGAACACTTTACTCTGGAACACTCTCTAATCTGGAACACTTTCCTCTGGAACACACTCTACTCTGGAACACACTCTACTCTGGAACACTCTCTACTCTGGAACACACTCTACTCTGGAACACTCTCTACACTGGGACACTCTCTACTCTAGAACACTCTCTACTCTGGAACACTCTCTACTCTGGAACTCTCTCTACTCTGGAACACTCACTACTCTGGAACACTCTCTACTCTAGAACACTCTCTACTCTAGAACGCTCTCTGCTCTTGAACACTCTCTACTCTAGAACACTCTCTACTCTGGAACACTCTCTACTCTGAAACACTCTCTACTCTGGAACACTCTCTACTCTGGAACACTCTTTACTCTGGAACACACTCTACTCTGAAACACTCTCTACTCTGGAACACTCTCTACTCTAGAACACTCTCTACTCTGGAACACTCTCTACTCTGGAACACTCTCTACTCTGGAACACTCACTACTCTGGAACACTCTCTACTCTAGAACACTCTCTGCTCTTGAACACTCTCTACTCTAGAACACTCTCTACTCTGAAACACTCTCTACTCTGGAACACTCTCTACCCTAGAACACTCTCTACTCTGGAACACTCTCTACTCTGGAACACTCTCTACTCTGGAACACACTCTACTCTGGAACACATACATCTACAATGTATTGCCAAAAACCACTCAACAACTTCAGACATAGACTCTGAACGGTCCAATGCACCAAAATGATTAAAGAATACCACAGTCTCTCTCTCTCTCTCTCTCTCTCTCTCTCTCTCTCTCTCTCTCTCTCTCTCAAACACAACAAACCAAACAAATCACATCAATTGCTTATTGTCAAAACAGTACCCTGCTTTTAAACTCACATCACTGTGATGATCAATTTGAAGAAAGAAGTTCAACAGGTTGAAACAGTAAAACATGGTCGTTGTGGATGTTGTACATTAGAGCTCATTCATACACATAGGTTATATATGAGCCCAAGTCCTAATTAAACTCTGAATAAAATAATGATTGTGCCATTATAAAATACACAGCCTACCACATATTACGCACGGCAGAACAACATTAAAAACAGAAAAAATATTTATTAAGATGTCTTCGGTACATAATTGGTCTAGACTCCAAAATTAAACAAATTCTAGTAATGGCCTTGGAGTGATGACTGTATTATTATACATACTGGATGGACTGGTTACCTTATGCTACACTCCAGACTGTCTATCCATTAGTCTGGTAGAGAACATATAGACCATGCTGTTGGATGGACTGGTTACCTTATGCTACACTCCAGACTGTCTATCCATTAGTCTGGTAGAGAACATATAGACCATGCTGTTGGATGGACTGGTTACCTTATGCTACACTTCAGACTGTCTATCCATTAGTCTGGATATCCATTAGCCCTTACGAAAAACCCCTATAGGATTACAATAAAAGAGTATTATACAAATATAACTAAAAAACGTATAGTATTCTTATGCTAAATTCAGACATACTATAGAATAACTATAGCGTTCTGATAGTAAAAATATAGCATACCTATAGCATTCTGATTGTAAAAATATAGCATACCTACAGCAAAATTATAGTGATCCTATAAGATTACTTTAGAAGAATATTATAGAAATATCACAGAAAAACTGTTAAAAATTCTATAGTATACTTATGGTAAATTCGGACATACTATAGTAATCTTAAAGGATTACTATAACATCTGATAGTGATACTACAGCAATAACTAATATTATACACTAGTATACTAATATACAAAGATATACTAATGGTAATATTATAGCAATCTGATAGTGATACTACAGCAATAACTAATATTATACACTAGTATACTAATATACAAAGATATACTAATGGTAATATTATAGCAATCTGATAGTGATACTACAGCAATAACTAGAGTAGACTTTTGATATTTTTTTGTTCAGTGTACGTTAAGAAGTTGACAGATACGAGGACATCTTATTTAAAAAATTATCAATTTTAATACTTTTTCACTGAGTTAAAAATTCAAAAAGTTAGGCCTTAGCCTCCAACTTACTCCCTTTCAGTAAAAAAATCAGTTATAAACTTAAATCTTGGACTACATAATCAATTTAGACTCGTGGTTAAACTTCGATAAAATTATTTTAAAGACATCCATCTCCTTCATCTGGTTTTGCCTAATTAAAAAGCCTGTGGCGAAATAGAAAAGAGCGTTTTAACAAATTTGCTTTGAGTACAGAATAGCCTGCCTAACCCAAAATGTATCAACAGTCTTGGCACAAACTACTAGACCTGAGATCAGGTTATACACACACATTCACACTCTTGTAATAAATAAATAAATAATAAAATAAACTACAAAACCCCTTTTTGTCCATTTACAGTACTAGTCATTCTGCTGAATTTTGAAGTAAAAGTCTTATCTTTCATAATTCTACATGTTATTATGCAGTATTTCTAGTAAAAAATGACTAAGTAACTTACTGCAAACGGCAGACACTTTGGTTGGGCACAGCTGTTTCTTTGCCTCCTGGTCCCGGAATGCATTCCAATTCTTTCCTGTCAACGAAGAGACGGCCATCACCTCTCTGGGAAAAAGAGCTGTCATGAGCTCAGAAATGCACTTTGATGGTTCTTTGCTCAGTCTAGTGATAATGTTCGCCTGGAGTTTAACACTCTCTGCCAGTTCGACCTGTAAAACATCATAAAACAATAATTTTAATTAAAAAAATAAGCCAGTTACACATGATTTTGGGCCTTTATAAGCGGTGGTCAAAATGTGCTCTTTGTACAATACTGTAGTAGTTATCAACAATCTATTCAAACTTTCCTTTGTGATGGACAGAAACTTAGTTTTTTGTATATTAGAATATTTTTTTAAAGTATATCCGAAATCAATACAGTATTTTAATATTAGGATTGGCTCTGAGTTCCAGTTTGTGTTCACCTGTTCTAAAAAACCTTGCCTTGTTAACGCAATCATCCCCAGTATGTCGTTAATAGGGGTGTGGGGAGTATTCAGACAAAACCATCATCCCCAGTATGTCTTTAATAGGGGTGTGCCGAGTATTCAGACAAAACCATCATCCCCAGTATGTCTTTAATAGGGGTGTGGGGAGTATTAAGACAAAACCATCATCCCCAGTATGTCTTTAATAGGGGTGTGCCGAGTATTCAGACAAAACCATCATCCCCAGTATGTCTTTAATAGGGGTGTGGGGAGTATTCAGACAAAACCATCATCTCCAGTATGTCTTTAATATGGGTGTGCCGAGTATTCAGACAAAACCATCATCCCCAGCATGTCTTTAAAATGGGTGTGGGGAGTATTCAGACAAACCCATCATCCCCAGCATGTCTTTAATAGGGGTGTGGGGAGTATTCAGACAAAACCATCATCTTCAGTATGTCTTTAATAGGGGTGTGCCGAGTATTCAGACAAAACCATCATCCCCAGTATGCCTTTAATAGGGGTGTGGGGAGTATTCAGACAAAACCATCATCTTCAGTATGTCTTTAATATGGGTGTGCCGAGTATTCAGACAAAACCATCATTACCAGTATGTCTTTAATAGGGGTGTGGGGAGTATTCAGACAAAACCATCATCCCCAGTATGTCTTTAATATGGGTGTGCTGAGTATTCAGACAAAACCATCATCCCCAGTATGTCTTTAATAGGGGTGTGCCGAGTATTCAGACAAAACCATCATCCCCAGTATGTCTTTAATAGGGGTGTGCCGAGTATTCAGACAAAACCATCATCCCCAGTATGTCTTTAATAGGGGTGTGCCGAGTATTCAGACAAAACCATCATCCCCATTATGTCTTTAATAGGGGTGTGGGGAGTATTCAGACAAAACCATAATCTCCAGTATGTCTTTAATATGGGTGTGCCGAGTATTCAGACAAAACCATCATCCCCAGTATGTCTTTAATAGGGGTGTGGGGAGTATTCAGACAAAACCATCATCCCCAGTATGTCTTTAATAGGGGTGTGCCGAGTATTCAGACAAAACCATCATCCCCAGTATGTCTTTAATAAGGGTGTGCCGAGTATTCAGACAAAACAATCATCCCCATTATGTCTTTAATAGGGGTGTGCCGAGTATTCGGACAAAACCATTATTGTTACCGATATTAGGACTTTTCAGAACACAAATATTGTAACACAGCTACAGTCAGGACTCTTCTTTTTCTGTGATCCACTCTGGTAGAGTAACACAGCTACAGTCAGGACTCTTCTTTTTCTGTGATCCACTCTGGTAGAGTAACACAGCTACAGTCAGGACTCTTCTTTTTCTGTGATCCACTCTGGTAGAGTAACACAGCTACAGTCAGGACTCTTCTTTTTCTGTGATCCACTCTGGTAGAGTAACACAGCTACAGTCAGGACTCTTCTTTTTCTGTTTCCACTCTGGTAGAGTAACACAGCTACAGTCAGGAAATTACAGGTTGTAACGACCGTCGCAATGAGGGGACCACGATGCAGCGTGGCACGTGTTCATGATTATTTATTTAAAGCAGAACACTTAAACAAAATAACAAACAATGTAAACGAAAGCACACAGTTCTGTCAGGTAAAACACAAAACAGAAAACATATACCCACAAAACACAGGTGGGAAAAGGCTGCCTAAGTATGATTCCTAATCATAGACAACGATAGACAGCTGCCTCTGATTAGGAACCACACTCGGCCCAAAACAAAGAAATACAAAACATAGAATGCCCACCCCACACCCTGACCTAACAAAATAGAGAAATAAACCGTCTCTCTCATGTCAGGGTATGACAGTACCCCCCCCCCCAATGGTGCGGACTCCCGGCCGCAAACCTGAACCTATAGGGGAGGGTCCGGGTGGGCATCTATTCTTGGCGGCGGCTCTGGTTCGGGGCATAGCCCCCACTCCGCCCACCGATCCCCCCGCTTCTGTGTCGCCGGAGGAACCAGACCGTGGATCATCGCCGGAGGCTCTGCACTACCTTTTTAAAACATTTTATTGATGAATGTTGCGATTTAGTTCAAAACCCATTACTATGGAGACAGTGGGATTCTGAAGAGGACAAAGGTCTTCTCCTTGATTTAATCCTTAGATACAATTGCCAGGCCAATCCTTCGTTACTGTGAGCAATTCAATGGTTAATATGGTAGTGTGTCACGTCCTGACCATAGTAAGAGGTTATTTTCTATGGTAGAGTAGGTCAGGGCGTGACAAGGGGTGTTTTGTGTTTTTCTATGTTTTGTATTTCTATGTTCTTAGGTTCTAGTTTTTGTATTTCTATGTTGGTTTGTTTGGGATGATCTCCAATTGAAGGCAGCTGGTCCTCGTTGTCTTTAATTGGAGATCATACTTAAGTAGGGGGTTTTCTTCCTGTGTTTTGTGGGTGATTATTTTTGAGTAGTGTTTGTTTCTCCTCTGCGTCACAGTTTGTTGTTTTGTCATTCAAGTTTATTTATGTATTGCATTAAGTTTCACTGTCTAAATAAATATGTGGAACTACACACACGCTGCATTATTGTCCGCTCCTTCCGACACCCGTGACATTGTGATTGGTGCTTGCACCCTGGTAAAGTTGTCTCCAAAGGCAGAGGATATGTAAGATCCTTACTGGCAACAACTGCAAATTGGAAGATCACACAGTCAATTTAAGGATAATGCATTTCACACTGCTCACACTAACATTCCGCAAAATGGTGTAAAAGGGTTGTCAACACTGTTTTTGCTTCCATTGTTCAACATTGTGTTTAGTTTTGTGCCTGACTACATGCATTCTGTTCTCCTCGGCATAACTCGACAACTTCTGTCTCTTTGGTTGGACATGTTCAACTGTTTGAATCCATGGTACGTAGGTCGACCAATTACAGAATTAGACTCTCAACTGATAAATCTCAAGCCGCCAAAGGAAATTACAAGAGTACCGCGTTCACTGCAAATTACAACATTTTGGAAAGCAGTGCTGTGCATTTCTTCTGTTTTCTTCAATCACTGTTCTGCCTGGCCTCCTTCCGGCTCCATTTCTACAACATTATTTTCTACTGACATTCAGCATGCATATTTTGCTTCAAGGATCTATTTCACAGCGTGACCTTAAATCAGCTCACATTTCTTTAGTCCTCTTTGTCAAGAAAATGGAAGAATTATATGGACGAGAAAATGTTTATTTCAATTGTCATCAGCTAATCCACCTTACTGATGGTGTACTGAACTGGGGGCCTCTCTGGGCATCGTCATCTTTTACATTTCAGGGTAACAATGGAAGTTTGAAATCTCTTTTCCGTGGGATGCAGTATGTTCCACAACAAATTTGCCATTTTTTCCTTCCTTGGCGAGACATTCCCAAACGTCTTAGTGTTTTAGGATTTCACCCAGAGTCAGAGTTCGGTATATGCATTACAAAGCTTGCAGACAGGAGACTGAAAGGAGAAAGAAATCTCAGGCTCCCTCAAAACTCCTGGAAAATCTGTACCTCTTCACCTCACAGCTTCTGTAAAACTTGCTGTAGAATAACTAATTACCGGATCTGTCCCGTCCCAGCCTGTGGAGTCATACGGTCGATTCATTTATGAACAGATTGTTTATCACACAACTAACTACAACATGTCAGAAAAAAGGGATAATACCTCAGTCGTGTTAAAACATGGATGTTGGGCACAACTGCTGTTCTGTTTCTTTGTTAGACTGAATTGCATTTGTCAAACAAACTGCTGATGTCAACCTATTCCCATTGTTGTGGTTCAACCAGATGTAGTTCAACATATTCCCATTGTTGTGGTTCAACCAGATGTAGTTCAACATATTCCCATTGTTGTGGTTCAACCAGATGTAGTTCAACCTATTCCCATTGTTGTGGTTCAACCAGATGTAGGTCAACCTATTCCCATTGTTGTGGTTGAACCAGATGTCGGTCAACCTATTCCCATTGTTGTGGTTGAACCAGATGTAGTTCAAACTATTCCCATTGTTGTGGTTCAACCAGATGTAGGTCAACATATTCCCATTGTTGTGGTTCAACCAGATGTAGGTCAACCTATTCCCATTGTTGTGGTTCAACCAGATGTAATTCAACCTATTCCCATTGTTGTGGTTCAACCAGATGTAGTTCAACATATTCCCATTGTTGTGGTTCAACCAGATGTAGTTCAACCTATTCCCATTGTTGTGGTTCAACCAGATGTAGTTCAACCTATTCCCATTGTTGTGGTTCAACCAGATGTAGTTCAACATATTCCCATTGTTGTGGTTCAACCAGATGTAGGTCAACATATTCCCATTGTTGTGGTTCAACCAGATGTAATTCAACCTATTCCCATTGTTGTGGTTGAACCAGATGTAGTTCAACCTATTCCCATTGTTGTGGTTCAACCAGATGTAGGTCAACCTATTCCCATTGTTGTGGTTCAACCAGATGTAGGTCAACCTATTCCCATTGTTGTGGTTCAACCAGATGTAGGTCAACCTATTCCCATTGTTGTGGTTCAACCAGATGTAGTTCAACATATTCCCATTGTTGTGGTTCAACCAGATGTAGTTCAACATATTCCCATTGTTGTGGTTCAACCAGATGTAATTCAACCTATTCCCATTGTTGTGGTTGAACCAGATGTAGTTCAACCTATTCCCATTGTTGTGGTTCAACCAGATGTAATTCAACCTATTCCCATTGTTGTGGTTCAACCAGATGTAGTTCAACCTATTCCCATTGTTGTGGTTCAACCAGATGTAATTCAACCTATTCCCATTGTTGTGGTTCAACCAGATGTAGTTCAACATATTCCCATTGTTGTGGTTCAACCAGATGTAATTCAACCTATTCCCATTGTTGTTGTTGAACCAGATGTAGTTCAACCTATTCCCATTGTTGTTGTTGAACCAGATGTAGTTCAACCTATTCCCATTGTTGTGGTTCAACCAGATGTAGGTCAACCTATTCTCATTGTTGTGGTTCAACCAGATGTAGGTCAACCTATTCCCATTGTTGTTGTTGAACCAGATGTAGGTCAACCTATTCTCATTGTTGTGGTTCAACCAGATGTAGGTCAACCTATTCCCATTGTTGTTGTTGAACCAGATGTAGTTCAACCTATTCCCATTGTTGTGGATCCACCAGATGTATGTCAACATATTCCCATTGTTGTGGTTCAACCAGATGTAGTTCAACCTATTCCCATTGTTGTGGTTCAACCAGATGTAGTTCAACCTATTCCCATTGTTGTGGTTGAACCAGATGTAGTTCAACCTATTCCCATTGTTGTGGTTCAACCAGATGTAGTTCAACCTATTCCCATTGTTGTGGTTGAACCAGATGTAGTTCAACATATTCCCATTGTTGTGGTTCAACCAGATGTAGTTCAACCTATTCCCATTGTTGTGGTTCAACCAGATGTAGTTCAACCTATTCCCATTGTTGTGGTTCAACCAGATGTAGTTCAACCTATTCCCATTGTTGTGGTTCAACCAGATGTAGGTCAACCTATTCCCATTGTTGTGGTTCAACCAGATGTAGTTCAACCTATTCCCATTGTTGTGGTTGAACCAGATGTAGTTCAACCTATTCCCATTGTTGTGGTTCAACCAGATGTAGTTCAACCTATTCCCATTGTTGTGGTTCAACCAGATGTAGTTCAACCTATTCCCATTGTTGTGGTTCAACCAGATGTAGTTCAACCTATTCCCATTGTTGTGGTTGAACCAGATGTAGTTCAACCTATTCCCATTGTTGTGGTTCAACCAGATGTAGTTCAACCTATTCCCATTGTTGTGGTTCAACCAGATGTAGTTCAACCTATTCCCATTGTTGTGGTTCAACCAGATGTAGTTCAACATATTCCCATTGTTGTGGTTCAACCAGATGTAGTTCAACCTATTCCCATTGTTGTGGTTCAACCAGATGTAGTTCAACCTATTCCCATTGTTGTGGTTCAACCAGATGTAGTTCAACCTATTCCCGTTGTTGTGGTTCAACCAGATGTAATTCAACCTATTCCCATTGTTGTGGTTCAACCAGATGTAGTTCAACCTATTCCCATTGTTGTGGTTCAACCAGATGTAATTCAACCTATTCCCATTGTTGTGGTTCAACCAGATGTAGGTCAACATATTCCCATTGTTGTGGTTCAACCAGATGTAGTTCAACATATTCCCATTGTTGTGGTTCAACCAGATGTAGTTCAACCTATTCCCATTGTTGTGGTTCAACCAGATGTAGGTCAACATATTCCCATTGTTGTTGTTGAACCAGATGTAATTCAAGCAGTTTGTTCATCAACCGCAATCTAGGCATCTCATCAAAAACAATGTGTGTGGAAGTTGAGAGGTCGAGACAACAACAAAACAATGTCTTTGGAAGATATCAAGTGTAAATGTATTTATGTGGATGGCTGGCTTGTCCCTCTGCCAAACACGTATGAGTGAGATTAGTTATGGGTGTTTTTTAGAGACCTGGTTGATGTTATTGAGCTGATTGATAATGAGAGCTGATTCTCATTTTCAATGGTGACCGGGCCATGAAAAGCATCAACATACTTTAATTCAGGTCTGTCCAGTGTGAGGATATGTTAGGGAAATGCTGCATCAACATACTTTAATTCAGGTCTGTCCAGTGTGAGGATATGTTAGGGACATGCAGCATCAACATACTTTAATTCAGGTCTGTCCAGTGTGAGGACATGTTAGGGACATGCAGCATCAACATACTTTAATTCAGGTCCGTCCAGTGTGAGGACATGTTAGGGACATGCAGCATCAACATACTTTAATTCAGGTCTGTCCAGTGTGAGGACATGTTAGGGACATGCAGCATCAACATACTTTAATTCAGGTCTGTCCAGTGTGAGGATATGTTAGGGTCATGCAGCATCAACATACTTTAATTCAGGTCTGTCCAGTGTGAGGACATGTTAGGGACATGCAGCATCAACATACTTTAATTCAGGTCTGTCCAGTGTGAGGACATGTTAGGGACATGCAGCATCAACATACTTTAATTCAGGTCTGTCCAGTGTGAGGATATGTTAGGGGACATGCAGCATCAACATACTTTAATTCAGGTCTGTCCAGTGTGAGGATATGTTAGGGGACATGCAGCATCAACATACTTTAATTCAGGTCTGTCCAGTGTGAGGATATGTTAGGGACATGCAGCATCAATATACTTTAATTCAGGTCCGTCCAGTGTGAGGACATGTTAGGGAGCATTTAGTTTCACTAGAATTGACCAATAGTTGGAGATCACAGAATGTGTATTGTATGTCATTGAATCTGTGTGATTCTAATAGTATCACTCATTGATAACTTATCAGGGACATACACCAGTGATGCAAGGGCCTTCACTTATATATTGTATTGTACATGTGGTTAACATGTTCAGTGGAATAGATGTTTTTTTAAATTAAAATAAATGAACATTAATATTATTTGTCTGTTTTTACTAAGATGCAACATGTTTTTAATTGATGTAATGTATTGAAAGTATCCATCCCAGAAATTCACACTACTTTAAAAGTAACCTGGCTGTACCCATGTTGGTATTAATTATAATCCACACTACTTTAAAAGTAACCTGGCTGTACCCATGTTGGTATTAATTATAATTCACACTACTTTAAAAGTAACCTGGCTTTACCCATGTTGGTATTAATTATAATCCACACTACTTTAAAAGTAACCTGGCTGTACCCATGTTGGTATTAATTATAATCCACACTACTTTAAAAGTAACCTGGCTGTACCCATGTTGGTATTAATTATAATTCACACTACTTTAAAAGTAACCTGGCTGTACCCATGTTGGTATTAATTATAATTCACACTACTTTAAAAGTAACCTGGCTGTACCCATGTTGGTATTAATTATAATCCACACTACTTTAAAAGTAACCTGGCTGTACCCATGTTGGTATTACTTATAATCCACACTACTTTAAAAGTAACCTGGCTGTACCCATGTTGGTATTAATTATAATCCACACTACTTTAAAAGTAACCTGGCTGTACCCATGTTGGTATTAATTATAATCCACACTACTTTAAAAGTAACCTGGCTGTACCCATGTTGGTATTAATTATAATCCACACTACTTTAAAAGTAACCTGGCTGTACCCATGTTGGTATTAATTATAATCCACACTACTTTAAAAGTAACCTGGCTGTACCCATGTTGGTATTAATTATAATCCACACTACTTTAAAAGTAACCTGGCTGTACCCATGTTGGTATTAATTATAATCCACACTACTTTAAAAGTAACCTGGCTGTACCCATGTTGGTATTAATTATAATCCACACTACTTTAAAAGTAACCTGGCTGTACCCATGTTGGTATTAATTATAATCCACACTACTTTAAAAGTAACCTGGCTGTACCCATGTTGGTATTAATTATAATTCACACTACTTTAAAAGTAACCTGGCTGTACCCATGTTGGTATTAATTATAATCCACACTACTTTAAAAGTAACGTGGCTGTACCCATGTTGGTATTAATTATAATCCACACTACTTTAAAAGTAACCTGGCTGTACCCATGTTGGTATTAATTATAATTCACACTACTTTAAAAGTAACCTGGCTGTACCCATGTTGGTATTAATTATAATCCACACTACTTTAAAAGTAACCTGGCTGTACCCATGTTGGTATTAATTATAATCCACACTACTTTAAAAGTAACCTGGCTGTACCCATGTTGGTATTAATTATAATCCACACTACTTTAAAAGTAACCTGGCTGTACCCATGTTGGTATTAATTATAATCCACACTACTTTAAAAGTAACCTGGCTGTACCCATGTTGGTATTAATTATAATCCACACTACTTTAAAAGTAACCTGGCTGTACCCATGTTGGTATTAATTATAATCCACACTACTTTAAAAGTAACCTGGCTGTACCCATGTTGGTAATAATTATAATTCACACTACTTTAAAAGTAACCTGGCTGTACCCATGTTGGTATTAATTATAATCCACACTACTTTAATAGTAACCTGGCTGTACCCATGTTGGTATTAATTATAATCCACACTACTTTAAAAGTAACCTGGCTGTACCCATGTTGGTATTAATTATAATCCACACTACTTTAAAAGTAACCTGGCTGTACCCATGTTGGTATTAATTATAATCCACACTACTTTAAAAGTAACCTGGCTGTACCCATGTTGGTATTAATTATAATCCACACTACTTTAAAAGTAACCTGGCTGTACCCATGTTGGTATTAATTATAATCCACACTACTTTAAAAGTAACCTGGCTGTACCCATGTTGGTATTAATTATAATCCACACTACTTTAAAAGTAAACTGGCTGTACCCATGTTGGTATTAATTATAATCCACACTACTTTAAAAGTAACCTGGCTGTACCCATGTTGGTATTAATTATAATCCACACTACTTTAAAAGTAACCTGGCTGTACCCATGTTGGTATTAATTATAATCCACACTACTTTAAAAGTAACCTGGCTGTACCCATGTTGGTATTAATTATAATCCACACTACTTTAAAAGTAACCTGGCTGTACCCATGTTGGTATTAATTATAATCCACACTACTTTAAAAGTAACCTGGCTGTACCCATGTTGGTATTACTTATAATCCACACTACTTTAAAAGTAACCTGGCTGTACCCATGTTGGTATTAATTATAATCCACACTACTTTAAAAGTAACCTGGCTGTACCCATGTTGGTATTAATTATAATCCACACTACTTTAAAAGTAACCTGGCTGTACCCATGTTGGTATTAATTATAATCCACACTACTTTAAAAGTAACCTGGCTGTACCCATGTTGGTATTAATTATAATTCACACTACTTTAAAAGTAACCTGGCTGTACCCATGTTGGTATTAATTATAATTCACACTACTTTAAAAGTAACCTGGCTGTACCCATGTTGGTATTAATTATAATCCACACTACTTTAAAAGTAACCTGGCTGTACCCATGTTGGTATTAATTATAATCCACACTACTTTAAAAGTAACCTGGCTGTACCCATGTTGGTATTAATTATAATCCACACTACTTTAAAAGTAACCTGGCTCTACCCATGTTGGTATTAATTATAATCCACACTACTTTAAAAGTAACCTGGCTGTACCCATGTTGGTATTAATTATAATCCACACTACTTTAAAAGTAACCTGGCTGTACCCATGTTGGTATTAATTATAATTCACACTACTTTAAAAGTAACCTGGCTGTACCCATGTTGGTATTAATTATAATCCACACTACTTTAAAAGTAACCTGGCTGTACCCATGTTGGTATTAATTATAATCCACACTACTTTAAAAGTAACCTGGCTGTACCCATGTTGGTATTAATTATAATTCACACTACTTTAAAAGTAACCTGGCTGTACCCATGTTGGTATTAATTATAATCCACAATACTTTAAAAGTAACCTGGCTGTACCCATGTTGGTATTAATTATAATCCACACTACTTTAAAAGTAACCTGGCTGTACCCATGTTGGTATTAATTATAATCCACACTACTTTAAAAGTAACCTGGCTGTACCCATGTTGGTATTAATTATAATCCACACTACTTTAAAAGTAACCTGGCTGTACCCATGTTGGTATTAATTATAATCCACACTACTTTAAAAGTAACCTGGCTGTACCCATGTTGGTATTAATTATAATCCACACTACTTTAAAAGTAACCTGGCTGTACCCATGTTGGTATTAATTATAATTCACACTACTTTAAAAGTAACCTGGCTGTACCCATGTTGGTATTAATTATAATCCACACTACTTTAAAAGTAACCTGGCTGTACCCATGTTGGTATTAATTATAATTCACACTACTTTAAAAGTAACCTGGCTGTACCCATGTTGGTATTAATTATAATCCACACTACTTTAAAAGTAACCTGGCTGTACCCATGTTGGTATTAATTATAATCCACACTCATTTAAAAGTAACCTGGCTGTACCCATGTTGGTATTAATTATAATCCACACTACTTTAAAAGTAACCTGGCTGTACCCATGTTGGTATTAATTATAATCCACACTACTTTAAAAGTAACCTGGCTCTACCCATGTTGGTATTAATTATAATCCACACTACTTTAAAAGTAACCTGGCTGTACCCATGTTGGTATTAATTATAATCCACACTACTTTAAAAGTAACCTGGCTGTACCCATGTTGGTATTAATTATAATTCACACTACTTTAAAAGTAACCTGGCTGTACCCATGTTGGTATTAATTATAATCCACACTACTTTAAAAGTAACCTGGCTGTACCCATGTTGGTATTAATTATAATCCACACTACTTTAAAAGTAACCTGGCTGTACCCATGTTGGTATTAATTATAATTCACACTACTTTAAAAGTAACCTGGCTGTACCCATGTTGGTATTAATTATAATCCACAATACTTTAAAAGTAACCTGGCTGTACCCATGTTGGTATTAATTATAATCCACACTACTTTAAAAGTAACCTGGCTGTACCCATGTTGGTATTAATTATAATCCACACTACTTTAAAAGTAACCTGGCTGTACCCATGTTGGTATTAATTATAATCCACACTACTTTAAAAGTAACCTGGCTGTACCCATGTTGGTATTAATTATAATCCACACTACTTTAAAAGTAACCTGGCTGTACCCATGTTGGTATTAATTATAATCCACACTACTTTAAAAGTAACCTGGCTGTACCCATGTTGGTATTAATTATAATTCACACTACTTTAAAAGTAACCTGGCTGTACCCATGTTGGTATTAATTATAATCCACACTACTTTAAAAGTAACCTGGCTGTACCCATGTTGGTATTAATTATAATTCACACTACTTTAAAAGTAACCTGGCTGTACCCATGTTGGTATTAATTATAATCCACACTACTTTAAAAGTAACCTGGCTGTACCCATGTTGGTATTAATTATAATCCACACTCATTTAAAAGTAACCTGGCTGTACCCATGTTGGTATTAATTATAATCCACACTACTTTAAAAGTAACCTGGCTGTACCCATGTTGGTATTAATTATAATCCACACTACTTTAAAAGTAACCTGGCTGTACCCATGTTGGTATTAATTATAATTCACACTACTTTAAAAGTAACCTGGCTGTACCCATGTTGGTATTAATTATAATTCACACTACTTTAAAAGTAACCTGGCTGTACCCATGTTGGTATTAATTATAATCCACACTACTTTAAAAGTAACCTGGCTGTACCCATGTTGGTATTAATTACAATTCACACTACTTTAAAAGTAACCTGGCTGTACCCATGTTGGTATTAATTATAATCCACACTACTTTAAAAGTAACCTGGCTGTACCCATGTTGGTATTAATTATAATTCACACTACTTTAAAAGTAACCTGGCTGTACCCATGTTGGTATTAATTATAATTCACACTACTTTAAAAGTAACCTGGCTGTACCCATGTTGGTATTAATTATAATCCACACTACTTTAAAAGTAACCTGGCTGTACCCATGTTGGTATTAATTATAATCCACACTACTTTAAAAGTAACCTGGCTGTACCCATGTTGGTATTAATTATAATCCACACTACTTTAAAAGTAACCTGGCTGTACCCATGTTGGTATTAATTATAATCCACACTACTTTAAAAGTAACCTGGCTGTACCCATGTTGGTATTAATTATAATCCACACTACTTTAAAAGTAACCTGGCTGTACCCATGTTGGTATTAATTATAATCCACACTACTTTAAAAGTAACCTGGCTGTACCCATGTTGGTATTAATTATAATCCACACTACTTTAAAAGTAACCTGGCTGTACCCATGTTGGTATTAATTATAATCCACACTACTTTAAAAGTAACCTGGCTGTACCCATGTTGGTATTAATTATAATCCACACTACTTTAAAAGTAACCTGGCTGTACCCATGTTGGTATTAATTATAATCCACACTATTTTAAAAGTAACCTGGCTGTACCCATGTTGGTATTAATTATAATCCACACTACTTTAAAAGTAACCTGGCTGTACCCATGTTGGTATTAATTATAATCCACACTACTTTAAAAGTAACCTGGCTGTACCCATTTTGGTATTAATTATAATCCACACTACTTTAAAAGTAACCTGGCTGTACCCATGTTGGTATTAATTATAATCCACACTACTTTAAAAGTAACCTGGCTGTACCCATGTTGGTATTAATTATAATCCACACTACTTTAAAAGTAACCTGGCTGTACCCATGTTGGTATTAATTATAATCCACACTACTTTAAAAGTAACCTGGCTGTACTCATGTTGGTATTAATTATAATCCACACTACTTTAAAAGTAACCTGGCTGTACCCATGTTGGTATTAATTATAATCCACACTACTTTAAAAGTAACCTGGCTGTACCCATGTTGGTATTAATTATAATCCACACTACTTTAAAAGTAACCTGGCTGTACCCATGTTGGTATTAATTATAATTCACACTACTTTAAAAGTAACCTGGCTGTACCCATGTTGGTATTAATTATAATCCACACTACTTTAAAAGTAACCTGGCTGTACCCATGTTGGTATTAATTATAATTCACACTACTTTAAAAGTAACCTGGCTGTACCCATGTTGGTATTAATTATAATCCACACTACTTTAAAAGTAACCTGGCTGTACCCATGTTGGTATTAATTATAATTCACACTACTTTAAAAGTAACCTGGCTGTACCCATGTTGGTATTAATTATAATTCACACTACTTTAAAAGTAACCTGGCTGTACCCATGTTGGTATTAATTATAATTCCACACTACTTTAAAAGTAACCTGGCTGTACCCATGTTGGTATTAATTATAATCCACACTACTTTAAAAGTAACCTGGCTGTACCCATGTTGGTATTAATTATAATTCACACTACTTTAAAAGTAACCTGGCTGTACCCATGTTGGTATTAATTATAATCACACTACTACTTTAAAAGTAACCTGGCTGTACCCATGTTGGTATTAATTATAATCCACACTACTTTAAAAGTAACCTGGCTGTACCCATGTTGGTATTAATTATAATCCACACTACTTTAAAAGTAACCTGGCTGTACCCATGTTGGTATTAATTATAATCCACACTACTTTAAAAGTAACCTGGCTGTACCCATGTTGGTATTAATTATAATCCACACTACTTTAAAAGTAACCTGGCTGTACCCATGTTGGTATTAATTATAATCCACACTACTTTAAAAGTAACCTGGCTGTACCCATGTTGGTATTAATTATAATCCACACTACTTTAAAAGTAACCTGGCTGTACCATGTTGGTATTAATTATAATCCACACTACTTTAAAAGTAACCTGGCTGTACCCATGTTGGTATTAATTATAATCCACACTACTTAAAAGTAACCTGGCTGTACCCATGTTGGTATTAATTATAATCCACACTACTTTAAAGTAACCTGGCTGTACCCATGTTGGTATTAATTATAATCCACACTACTTTAAAAGTAACCTGGCTGTACCCATGTTGGTATTAATTATAATCCACACTACTTTAAAAGTAACCTGGCTGTACCCATGTTGGTATTAATTATAATCCACACTACTTTAAAAGTAACCTGGCTGTACCCATGTTGGTATTAATTATAATCCACACTACTTTAAAAGTAACCTGGCTGTACCCATGTTGGTATTAATTATAATCCACACTACTTTAAAGTAACCTGGCTGTACCCATGTTTGTATTAATTATAATCCACACTACTTTAAAAGTAACCTGGCTGTACCCATGTTGGTATTAATTATAATCCACACTACTTTAAAAGTAACCTGGCTGTACCCATGTTGGTATTAATTATAATCCACACTACTTTAAAAGTAACCTGGCTGTACCCATGTTGGTATTAATTATAATCCACACTACTTTAAAAGTAACCTGGCTGTACCCATGTTGGTATTAATTATAATCCACACTACTTTAAAAGTAACCTGGCTGTACCCATGTTGGTATTAATTATAATCCACACTACTTTAAAAGTAACCTGGCTGTACCCATGTTGGTATTAATTATAATCCACACTACTTTAAAGTAACCTGGCTGTACCCATGTTGGTATTAATTATAATTCACACTACTTTAAAAGTAACCTGGCTGTACCCATGTTGGTATTAATTATAATCCACACTACTTTAAAGTAACCTGGCTGTACCCATGTTGGTATTAATTATAATCCACACTACTTTAAAAAGTAACCTGGCTGTACCCATGTTGGTATTAATTATAATCCACACTACTTTAAAAGTAACCTGGCTGTACCCATGTTGGTATTAATTATAATCCACACTACTTTAAAAGTAACCTGGCTGTACCCATGTTGGTATTAATTATAATCCACACTACTTTAAAAGTAACCTGGCTGTACCCATGTTGGTATTAATTATAATCCACACTACTTTAAAAGTAACCTGGCTGTACCCATGTTGGTATTAATTATAATCCACACTACTTTAAAAGTAACCTGGCTGTACCCATGTTGGTATTAATTATAATCCACACTACTTTAAAAGTAACCTGGCTGTACCCATGTTGGTATTAATTATAATCCACACTACTTTAAAAGTAACCTGGCTGTACCCATGTTGGTATTAATTATAATCCACACTACTTTAAAAGTAACCTGGCTGTACCCATGTTGGTATTAATTATAATCCACACTACTTTAAAAGTAACCTGGCTGTACCCATGTTGGTATTAATTATAATCCACACTACTTTAAAAGTAACCTGGCTGTACCCATGTTGGTATTAATTATAATCCACACTACTTTAAAAGTAACCTGGCTGTACCCATGTTGGTATTAATTATAATCCACACTACTTTAAAAGTAACCTGGCTGTACCCATGTTGGTATTAATTATAATCCACACTACTTTAAAAGTAACCTGGCTGTACCCATGTTGGTATTAATTATAATTCCACACTACTTTAAAAGTAACCTGGCTGTACCCATGTTGGTATTAATTATAATCCACACTACTTTAAAAGTAACCTGGCTGTACCCATGTTGGTATTAATTATAATTCACACTACTTTAAAAGTAACCTGGCTGTACCCATGTTGGTATTAATTATAATCCACACTACTTTAAAAGTAACGTGGCTGTACCCATGTTGGTATTAATTATAATTCACACTACTTTAAAAGTAACCTGGCTGTACCCATGTTGGTATTAATTATAATTCACACTACTTTAAAAGTAACCTGGCTGTACCCATGTTGGTATTAATTATAATCCACACTACTTTAAAAGTAACCTGGCTGTACCCATGTTGGTATTAATTATAATCCACACTACTTTAAAAGTAACCTGGCTGTACCCATGTTGGAATTAATTATAATCCACACTACTTTAAAAGTAACCTGGCTGTACCCATGTTGGTATTAATTATAATTCACACTACTTTAAAAGTAACCTGGCTGTACCCATGTTGGTATTAATTATAATTCACACTACTTTAAAAGTAACCTGGCTGTACCCATGTTGGTATTAATTATAATCCACACTACTTTAAAAGTAACCTGGCTGTACCCATGTTGGTATTAATTATAATTCACACTACTTTAAAAGTAACCTGGCTGTACCCATGTTGGTATTAATTATAATTCACACTACTTTAAAAGTAACCTGGCTGTACCCATGTTGGTATTAATTATAATCCACACTACTTTAAAAGTAACCTGGCTGTACCCATGTTGGTATTAATTATAATTCACACTACTTTAAAAGTAACCTGGCTGTACCCATGTTGGTATTAATTATAATCCACACTACTTTAAAAGTAACCTGGCTGTACCCATGTTGGTATTAATTATAATCCACACTACTTTAAAAGTAACCTGGCTGTACCCATGTTGGTATTAATTATAATTCACACTACTTTAAAAGTAACCTGGCTGTACCCATGTTGGTATTAATTATAATCCACACTACTTTAAAAGTAACCTGGCTGTAACCATGTTGGTATTAATTATAATCCACACTACTTTAAAAGTAACCTGGCTGTACCCATGTTGGTATTAATTATAATCCACACTACTTTAAAAGTAACCTGGCTGTACCCATGTTGGTATTAATTATAATCCACACTACTTTAAAAGTAACCTGGCTGTACCCATGTTGGTATTAATTATAATCCACACTACTTTAAAAGTAACCTGGCTGTACCCATGTTGGTATTAATTATAATCCACACTACTTTAAAAGTAACCTGGCTGTACCCATGTTGGTATTAATTATAATCCACACTACTTTAAAAGTAACCTGGCTGTACCCATGTTGGTATTAATTATAATCCACACTACTTTAAAAGTAACCTGGCTGTACCCATGTTGGTATTAATTATAATCCACACTACTTTAAAAGTAACCTGGCTGTACCCATGTTGGTATTAATTATAATCCACACTACTTTAAAAGTAACCTGGCTGTACCCATGTTGGTATTAATTATAATTTACACTACTTTAAAAGTAACCTGGCTGTACCCATGTTGGTATTAACTATAATCCACACTACTTTAAAAGTAACCTGGCTGTACCCATGTTGGTATTAATTATAATCCACACTACTTTAAAAGTAACCTGGCTGTACCCATGTTGGTATTAATTATAATCCACACTACTTTAAAAGTAACCTGGCTGTACCCATGTTGGTATTAATTATAATCCACACTACTTTAAAAGTAACCTGGCTGTACCCATGTTGGTATTAATTATAATCCACACTACTTTAAAAGTAACCTGGCTGTACCCATGTTGGTATTAATTATAATTCACACTACTTTAAAAGTAACCTGGCTGTACCCATGTTGGTATTAATTATAATTCACACTACTTTAAAAGTAACCTGGCTGTACCCATGTTGGTATTAATTATAATCCACACTACTTTAAAAGTAACCTGGCTGTACCCATGTTGGTATTAATTATAATCCACACTACTTTAAAAGTAACCTGGCTGTACCCATGTTGGAATTAATTATAATCCACACTACTTTAAAAGTAACCTGGCTGTACCCATGTTGGTATTAATTATAATTCACACTACTTTAAAAGTAACCTGGCTGTACCCATGTTGGTATTAATTATAATTCACACTACTTTAAAAGTAACCTGGCTGTACCCATGTTGGTATTAATTATAATCCACACTACTTTAAAAGTAACCTGGCTGTACCCATGTTGGTATTAATTATAATTCACACTACTTTAAAAGTAACCTGGCTGTACCCATGTTGGTATTAATTATAATTCACACTACTTTAAAAGTAACCTGGCTGTACCCATGTTGGTATTAATTATAATCCACACTACTTTAAAAGTAACCTGGCTGTACCCATGTTGGTATTAATTATAATTCACACTACTTTAAAAGTAACCTGGCTGTACCCATGTTGGTATTAATTATAATCCACACTACTTTAAAAGTAACCTGGCTGTACCCATGTTGGTATTAATTATAATCCACACTACTTTAAAAGTAACCTGGCTGTACCCATGTTGGTATTAATTATAATTCACACTACTTTAAAAGTAACCTGGCTGTACCCATGTTGGTATTAATTATAATCCACACTACTTTAAAAGTAACCTGGCTGTAACCATGTTGGTATTAATTATAATCCACACTACTTTAAAAGTAACCTGGCTGTACCCATGTTGGTATTAATTATAATCCACACTACTTTAAAAGTAACCTGGCTGTACCCATGTTGGTATTAATTATAATCCACACTACTTTAAAAGTAACCTGGCTGTACCCATGTTGGTATTAATTATAATCCACACTACTTTAAAAGTAACCTGGCTGTACCCATGTTGGTATTAATTATAATCCACACTACTTTAAAAGTAACCTGGCTGTACCCATGTTGGTATTAATTATAATCCACACTACTTTAAAAGTAACCTGGCTGTACCCATGTTGGTATTAATTATAATCCACACTACTTTAAAAGTAACCTGGCTGTACCCATGTTGGTATTAATTATAATCCACACTACTTTAAAAGTAACCTGGCTGTACCCATGTTGGTATTAATTATAATCCACACTACTTTAAAAGTAACCTGGCTGTACCCATGTTGGTATTAATTATAATTTACACTACTTTAAAAGTAACCTGGCTGTACCCATGTTGGTATTAACTATAATCCACACTACTTTAAAAGTAACCTGGCTGTACCCATGTTAGTATTAATTATAATCCACACTACTTTAAAAGTAACCTGGCTGTACCCATGTTGGTATTAATTATAATTCACACTACTTTAAAAGTAACCTGGCTGTACCCATGTTGGTATTAATTATAATCCACACTACTTTAAAAGTAACCTGGCTGTACCCATGTTGGTATTAATTATAATCCACACTACTTTAAAAGTAACCTGGCTGCACCCATGTTGGTATTAATTATAATCCACACTACTTTAAAAGTAACCTGGCTGTACCCATGTTGGTATTAATTATAATCCACACTACTTTAAAAGTAACCTGGCTGTACCCATGTTGGTATTATTTATAATTCACACTACTTTAAAAGTAACCTGGCTGTACCCATGTTGGTATTAATTATAATCCACACTACTTTAAAAGTAACCTGGCTGTACCCATGTTGGTATTAATTATAATCCACACTACTTTAAAAGTAACCTGGCTGTACCCATGTTGGTATTAATTATAATCCACACTACTTTAAAAGTAACCTGGCTGTACCCATGTTGGTATTAATTATAATCCACACTACTTTAAAAGTAACCTGGCTGTACCCATGTTGGTATTAATTATAATCCACACTACTTTAAAAGTAACCTGGCTGTACTCATGTTGGTATTAATTATAATCCACACTACTTTAAAAGTAACCTGGCTGTACCCATGTTGGTATTAATTATAATCCACACTACTTTAAAAGTAACCTGGCTGTACCCATGTTGGTATTAATTATAATCCACACTACTTTAAAAGTAACCTGGCTGTACCCATGTTGGTATTAATTATAATTCACACTACTTTAAAAGTAACCTGGCTGTACCCATGTTGGTATTAATTATAATCCACACTACTTTAAAAGTAACCTGGCTGTACCCATGTTTGTATTAATTATAATCCACACTACTTTAAAAGTAACCTGGCTGTACCCATGTTGGTATTAATTATAATCCACACTACTTTAAAAGTAACCTGGCTGTACCCATTTTGGTATTAATTATAATCCACACTACTTTAAAAGTAACCTGGCTGTACCCATTTTGGTATTAATTATAATCCACACTACTTTAAAAGTAACCTGGCTGTACCCATGTTGGTATTAATTATAATCCACACTACTTTAAAAGTAACCTGGCTGTACCCATGTTGGTATTAATTATAATCCACACTACTTTAAAAGTAACCTGGCTGTACCCATGTTGGTATTAATTATAATCCACACTACTTTAAAAGTAACCTGGCTGTACCCATGTTGGTATTAATTATAATTCACACTACTTTAAAAGTAACCTGGCTGTACCCATGTTGGTATTAATTATAATTCACACTACTTTAAAAGTAACCTGGCTGTACCCATGTTGGTATTAATTATAATCCACACTACTTTAAAAGTAACCTGGCTGTACCCATGTTGGTATTAATTATAATCCACACTACTTTAAAAGTAACCTGGCTGTACCCATGTTGGTATTAATTATAATCCACACTACTTTAAAAGTAACCTGGCTGTACCCATGTTGGTATTAATTATAATTCACACTACTTTAAAAGTAACCTGGCTGTACCCATGTTGGTATTAATTATAATCCACACTACTTTAAAAGTAACCTGGCTGTACCCATGTTGGTATTAATTATAATCCACAATACTTTAAAAGTAACCTGGCTGTACCCATGTTGGTATTAATTATAATCCACACTACTTTAAAAGTAACCTGGCTGTACCCATGTTGGTATTAATTATAATCCACACTACTTTAAAAGTAACCTGGCTGTACCCATGTTGGTATTAATTATAATCCACACTACTTTAAAAGTAACCTGGCTGTACCCATGTTGGTATTAATTATAATCCACACTACTTTAAAAGTAACCTGGCTGTACCCATGTTGGTATTAATTATAATTCACACTACTTTAAAAGTAACCTGGCTGTACCCATGTTGGTATTAATTATAATCCACACTACTTTAAAAGTAACCTGGCTGTACCCATGTTGGTATTAATTATAATCCACACTACTTTAAAAGTAACCTGGCTGTACCCATGTTGGTATTAATTATAATCCACACTACTTTAAAAGTAACCTGGCTGTACCCATGTTGGTATTAATTATAATTCACACTACTTTAAAAGTAACCTGGCTGTACCCATGTTGGTATTAATTATAATCCACACTACTTTAAAAGCAACCTGGCTGTACCCATGTTGGTATTAATTATAATCCACACTACTTTAAAAGTAACCTGGCTGTAACCATGTTGGTATTAATTATAATTCACACTACTTTAAAAGTAACCTGGCTGTACCGATGTTGGTATTAATTATAATTCACACTACTTTAAAAGTAACCTGGCTGTACCCATGTTGGTATTAATTATAATCCACACTACTTTAAAAGTAACCTGGCTGTACCCATGTTGGTATTAATTATAATCCACACTACTTTAAAAGTAACCTGGCTGTACCCATGTTGGTATTAATTATAATTCACACTACTTTAAAAGTAACCTGGCTGTACCCATGTTGGTATTAATTATAATCAACACTACTTTAAAAGTAACCTGGCTGTACCCATGTTGGTATTAATTATAATCCACACTACTTTAAAAGTAACCTGGCTGTACCCATGTTGGTATTAATTATAATCCACACTACTTTAAAAGTAACCTGGCTGTACCCATGTTGGTATTAATTATAATCCACACTACTTTAAAAGTAACCTGGCTGTACCCATGTTGGTATTAATTATAATTCACACTACTTTAAAAGTAACCTGGCTGTACCCATGTTGGTATTAATTATAATCCACACTACTTTAAAAGTAACCTGGCTGTACCCATGTTGGTATTAATTATAATCCACACTACTTTAAAAGTAACCTGGCTGTACCCATGTTGGTATTAATTATAATCCACACTACTTTAAAAGTAACCTGGCTGTACCCATGTTGGTATTAATTATAATCCACACTACTTTAAAAGTAACCTGGCTGTACCCATGTTGGTATTAATTATAATCCACACTACTTTAAAAGTAACCTGGCTGTACCCATGTTGGTATTAATTATAATCCACACTACTTTAAAAGTAACCTGGCTGTACCCATGTTGGTATTAATTATAATCCACACTACTTTAAAAGTAACCTGGCTGTACCCATGTTGGTATTAATTATAATCCACACTACTTTAAAAGTAACCTGGCTGTACCCATGTTGGTATTAATTATAATCCACACTACTTTAAAAGTAACCTGGCTGTACCCATGTTGGTATTAATTATAATCCACACTACTTTAAAAGTAACCTGGCTGTACCCATGTTGGTATTAATTATAATCCACACTACTTTAAAAGTAACCTGGCTGTACCCATGTTGGTATTAATTATAATTCACACTACTTTAAAAGTAACCTGGCTGTACCCATGTTGGTATTAATTATAATCCACACTACTTTAAAAGTAACCTGGCTGTACCCATGTTGGTATTAATTATAATCCACACTACTTTAAAAGTAACCTGGCTGTACCCATGTTGGTATTAATTATAATCCACACTACTTTAAAAGTAACCTGGCTGTACCCATGTTGGTATTAATTATAATTCACACTACTTTAAAAGTAACCTGGCTGTACCCATGTTGGTATTAATTATAATCCACACTACTTTAAAAGTAACCTGGCTGTACCCATGTTGGTATTAATTATAATCCACACTACTTTAAAAGTAACCTGGCTGTACCCATGTTGGTATTAATTATAATCCACACTACTTTAAAAGTAACCTGGTTGTACCCATGTTGGTATTAATTATAATTCACACTACTTTAAAAGTAACCTGGATGTACCCATGTTGGTATTAATTATAATTCACACTACTTTAAAAGTAACCTGGCTGTACCCATGTTGGTATTAATTATAATTCACACTACTTTAAAAGTAACCTGGCTGTACCCATGTTGGTATTAAATATAATCCACACTACTTTAAAAGTAACCTGGCTGTACCCATGTTGGTATTAATTATAATCCACACTACTTTAAAAGTAACCTGGCTGTACCCATGTTGGTATTAATTATAATTCACACTACTTTAAAAGTAACCTGGCTGTACCCATGTTGGTATTAATTATAATCCACACTACTTTAAAAGTAACCTGGCTGTACCCATGTTGGTATTAATTATAATCCACACTACTTTAAAAGTAACCTGGCTGTACCCATGTTGGTATTAATTATAATCCACACTACTTTAAAAGTAACCTGGCTGTACCCATGTTGGTATTAATTATAATCCACACTACTTTAAAAGTAACCTGGCTGTACCCATGTTGGTATTAATTATAATTCACACTACTTTAAAAGTAACCTGGCTGTACCCATGTTGGTATTAATTATAATTCACACTACTTTAAAAGTAACCTGGCTGTACCCATGTTGGTATTAATTATAATCCACACTACTTTAAAAGTAACCTGGCTGTACCCATGTTGGTATTAATTATAATTCACACTACTTTAAAAGTAACCTGGCTGTACCCATGTTGGTATTAATTATAATTCACACTACTTTAAAAGTAACCTGGCTGTACCCATGTTGGTATTAATTATAATTCACACTACTTTAAAAGTAACCTGGCTGTACCCATGTTGGTATTAATTATAATTCACACTACTTTAAAAGTAACCTGGCTGTACCCATGTTGGTATTAATTATAATCCACACTACTTTAAAAGTAACCTGGCTGTACCCATGTTGGAATTAATTATAATCCACACTACTTTAAAAGTAACCTGGCTGTACCCATGTTGGTATTAATTATAATTCACACTACTTTAAAAGTAACCTGGCTGTACCCATGTTGGTATTAATTATAATTCACACTACTTTAAAAGTAACCTGGCTGTACCCATGTTGGTATTAATTATAATCCACACTACTTTAAAAGTAACCTGGCTGTACCCATGTTGGTATTAATTATAATTCACACTACTTTAAAAGTAACCTGGCTGTACCCATGTTGGTATTAATTATAATTCACACTACTTTAAAAGTAACCTGGCTGTACCCATGTTGGTATTAATTATAATCCACACTACTTTAAAAGTAACCTGGCTGTACCCATGTTGGTATTAATTATAATTCACACTACTTTAAAAGTAACCTGGCTGTACCCATGTTGGTATTAATTATAATCCACACTACTTTAAAAGTAACCTGGCTGTACCCATGTTGGTATTAATTATAATCCACACTACTTTAAAAGTAACCTGGCTGTACCCATGTTGGTATTAATTATAATTCACACTACTTTAAAAGTAACCTGGCTGTACCCATGTTGGTATTAATTATAATCCACACTACTTTAAAAGTAACCTGGCTGTAACCATGTTGGTATTAATTATAATCCACACTACTTTAAAAGTAACCTGGCTGTACCCATGTTGGTATTAATTATAATCCACACTACTTTAAAAGTAACCTGGCTGTACCCATGTTGGTATTAATTATAATCCACACTACTTTAAAAGTAACCTGGCTGTACCCATGTTGGTATTAATTATAATCCACACTACTTTAAAAGTAACCTGGCTGTACCCATGTTGGTATTAATTATAATCCACACTACTTTAAAAGTAACCTGGCTGTACCCATGTTTGTATTAATTATAATCCACACTACTTTAAAAGTAACCTGGCTGTACCCATGTTGGTATTAATTATAATCCACACTACTTTAAAAGTAACCTGGCTGTACCCATGTTGGTATTAATTATAATCCACACTACTTTAAAAGTAACCTGGCTGTACCCATGTTGGTATTAATTATAATCCACACTACTTTAAAAGTAACCTGGCTGTACCCATGTTGGTATTAATTATAATTTACACTACTTTAAAAGTAACCTGGCTGTACCCATGTTGGTATTAACTATAATCCACACTACTTTAAAAGTAACCTGGCTGTACCCATGTTGGTATTAATTATAATCCACACTACTTTAAAAGTAACCTGGCTGTACCCATGTTGGTATTAATTATAATTCACACTACTTTAAAAGTAACCTGGCTGTACCCATGTTGGTATTAATTATAATCCACACTACTTTAAAAGTAACCTGGCTGTACCCATGTTGGTATTAATTATAATCCACACTACTTTAAAAGTAACCTGGCTGCACCCATGTTGGTATTAATTATAATCCACACTACTTTAAAAGTAACCTGGCTGTACCCATGTTGGTATTAATTATAATCCACACTACTTTAAAAGTAACCTGGCTGTACCCATGTTGGTATTATTTATAATTCACACTACTTTAAAAGTAACCTGGCTGTACCCATGTTGGTATTAATTATAATCCACACTACTTTAAAAGTAACCTGGCTGTACCCATGTTGGTATTAATTATAATCCACACTACTTTAAAAGTAACCTGGCTGTACCCATGTTGGTATTAATTATAATCCACACTACTTTAAAAGTAACCTGGCTGTACCCATGTTGGTATTAATTATAATCCACACTACTTTAAAAGTAACCTGGCTGTACCCATGTTGGTATTAATTATAATCCACACTACTTTAAAAGTAACCTGGCTGTACCCATGTTGGTATTAATTATAATCCACACTACTTTAAAAGTAACCTGGCTGTACCCATGTTGGTATTAATTATAATCCACACTACTTTAAAAGTAACCTGGCTGTACCCATGTTTGTATTAATTATAATCCACACTACTTTAAAAGTAACCTGGCTGTACCCATGTTGGTATTAATTATAATCCACACTACTTTAAAAGTAACCTGGCTGTACCCATTTTGGTATTAATTATAATCCACACTACTTTAAAAGTAACCTGGCTGTACCCATTTTGGTATTAATTATAATCCACACTACTTTAAAAGTAACCTGGCTGTACCCATGTTGGTATTAATTATAATCCACACTACTTTAAAAGTAACCTGGCTGTACCCATGTTGGTATTAATTATAATCCACACTACTTTAAAAGTAACCTGGCTGTACCCATGTTGGTATTAATTATAATCCACACTACTTTAAAAGTAACCTGGCTGTACCCATGTTGGTATTAATTATAATTCACACTACTTTAAAAGTAACCTGGCTGTACCCATGTTGGTATTAATTATAATTCACACTACTTTAAAAGTAACCTGGCTGTACCCATGTTGGTATTAATTATAATCCACACTACTTTAAAAGTAACCTGGCTGTACCCATGTTGGTATTAATTATAATCCACACTACTTTAAAAGTAACCTGGCTGTACCCATGTTGGTATTAATTATAATCCACACTACTTTAAAAGTAACCTGGCTGTACCCATGTTGGTATTAATTATAATTCACACTACTTTAAAAGTAACCTGGCTGTACCCATGTTGGTATTAATTATAATCCACACTACTTTAAAAGTAACCTGGCTGTACCCATGTTGGTATTAATTATAATCCACAATACTTTAAAAGTAACCTGGCTGTACCCATGTTGGTATTAATTATAATCCACACTACTTTAAAAGTAACCTGGCTGTACCCATGTTGGTATTAATTATAATCCACACTACTTTAAAAGTAACCTGGCTGTACCCATGTTGGTATTAATTATAATCCACACTACTTTAAAAGTAACCTGGCTGTACCCATGTTGGTATTAATTATAATCCACACTACTTTAAAAGTAACCTGGCTGTACCCATGTTGGTATTAATTATAATTCACACTACTTTAAAAGTAACCTGGCTGTACCCATGTTGGTATTAATTATAATCCACACTACTTTAAAAGTAACCTGGCTGTACCCATGTTGGTATTAATTATAATCCACACTACTTTAAAAGTAACCTGGCTGTACCCATGTTGGTATTAATTATAATCCACACTACTTTAAAAGTAACCTGGCTGTACCCATGTTGGTATTAATTATAATTCACACTACTTTAAAAGTAACCTGGCTGTACCCATGTTGGTATTAATTATAATCCACACTACTTTAAAAGCAACCTGGCTGTACCCATGTTGGTATTAATTATAATCCACACTACTTTAAAAGTAACCTGGCTGTAACCATGTTGGTATTAATTATAATTCACACTACTTTAAAAGTAACCTGGCTGTACCGATGTTGGTATTAATTATAATTCACACTACTTTAAAAGTAACCTGGCTGTACCCATGTTGGTATTAATTATAATCCACACTACTTTAAAAGTAACCTGGCTGTACCCATGTTGGTATTAATTATAATCCACACTACTTTAAAAGTAACCTGGCTGTACCCATGTTGGTATTAATTATAATTCACACTACTTTAAAAGTAACCTGGCTGTACCCATGTTGGTATTAATTATAATCAACACTACTTTAAAAGTAACCTGGCTGTACCCATGTTGGTATTAATTATAATCCACACTACTTTAAAAGTAACATGGCTGTACCCATGTTGGTATTAATTATAATCCACACTACTTTAAAAGTAACCTGGCTGTACCCATGTTGGTATTAATTATAATCCACACTACTTTAAAAGTAACCTGGCTGTACCCATGTTGGTATTAATTATAATCCACACTACTTTAAAAGTAACCTGGCTGTACCCATGTTGGTATTAATTATAATCCACACTACTTTAAAAGTAACCTGGCTGTCCCCATGTTGGTATTAATTATAATTCACACTACTTTAAAAGTAACCTGGCTGTACCCATGTTGGTATTAATTATAATCCACACTACTTTAAAAGTAACCTGGCTGTACCCATGTTGGTATTAATTATAATCCACACTACTTTAAAAGTAACCTGGCTGTACCCATGTTGGTATTAATTATAATCCACACTACTTTAAAAGTAACCTGGCTGTACCCATGTTGGTATTAATTATAATCCACACTACTTTAAAAGTAACCTGGCTGTACCCATGTTGGTATTAATTATAATCCACACTACTTTAAAAGTAACCTGGCTGTACCCATGTTGGTATTAATTATAATCCACACTACTTTAAAAGTAACCTGGCTGTACCCATGTTGGTATTAATTATAATCCACACTACTTTAAAAGTAACCTGGCTGTACCCATGTTGGTATTAATTATAATCCACACTACTTTAAAAGTAACCTGGCTGTACCCATGTTGGTATTAATTATAATTCACACTACTTTAAAAGTAACCTGGCTGTACCCATGTTGGTATTAATTATAATCCACACTACTTTAAAAGTAACCTGGCTGTACCCATGTTGGTATTAATTATAATCCACACTACTTTAAAAGTAACCTGGCTGTACCCATGTTGGTATTAATTATAATCCACACTACTTTAAAAGTAACCTGGCTGTACCCATGTTGGTATTAATTATAATTCACACTACTTTAAAAGTAACCTGGCTGTACCCATGTTGGTATTAATTATAATCCACACTACTTTAAAAGTAACCTGGCTGTACCCATGTTGGTATTAATTATAATCCACACTACTTTAAAAGTAACCTGGCTGTACCCATGTTGGTATTAATTATAATCCACACTACTTTAAAAGTAACCTGGTTGTACCCATGTTGGTATTAATTATAATTCACACTACTTTAAAAGTAACCTGGATGTACCCATGTTGGTATTAATTATAATTCACACTACTTTAAAAGTAACCTGGCTGTACCCATGTTGGTATTAATTATAATTCACACTACTTTAAAAGTAACCTGGCTGTACCCATGTTGGTATTAAATATAATCCACACTACTTTAAAAGTAACCTGGCTGTACCCATGTTGGTATTAATTATAATCCACACTACTTTAAAAGTAACCTGGCTGTACCCATGTTGGTATTAATTATAATTCACACTACTTTAAAAGTAACCTGGCTGTACCCATGTTGGTATTAATTATAATCCACACTACTTTAAAAGTAACCTGGCTGTACCCATGTTGGTATTAATTATAATCCACACTACTTTAAAAGTAACCTGGCTGTACCCATGTTGGTATTAATTATAATCCACACTACTTTAAAAGTAACCTGGCTGTACCCATGTTGGTATTAATTATAATCCACACTACTTTAAAAGTAACCTGGCTGTACCCATGTTGGTATTAATTATAATTCACACTACTTTAAAAGTAACCTGGCTGTACCCATGTTGGTATTAATTATAATTCACACTACTTTAAAAGTAACCTGGCTGTACCCATGTTGGTATTAATTATAATCCACACTACTTTAAAAGTAACCTGGCTGTAACCATGTTGGTATTAATTATAATTCACACTACTTTAAAAGTAACCTGGCTGTACCCATGTTGGTATTAATTATAATTCACACTACTTTAAAAGTAACCTGGCTGTACCCATGTTGGTATTAATTATAATCCACACTACTTTAAAAGTAACCTGGCTGTACCCATGTTGGTATTAATTATAATTCACACTACTTTAAAAGTAACCTGGCTGTACCCATGTTGGTATTAATTATAATCCACACTACTTTAAAAGTAACCTGGCTGTACCCATGTTGGTATTAATTATAATCCACACTACTTTAAAAGTAACCTGGCTGTATCCATGTTGGTATTAATTATAATCCACACTACTTTAAAAGTAACCTGGCTGTACCCATGTTGGTATTAATTATAATTCACACTACTTTAAAAGTAACCTGGCTGTACCCATGTTGGTATTAATTATAATCCACACTACTTTAAAAGTAACCTGGCTGTACCCATGTTGGTATTAATTATAATCCACACTACTTTAAAAGTAACCTGGCTGTACCCATGTTGGTATTAATTATAATTCACACTACTTTAAAAGTAACCTGGCTGTACCCATGTTGGTATTAATTATAATCCACACTACTTTAAAAGTAACCTGGCTGTACCCATGTTGGTATTAATTATAATCCACACTACTTTAAAAGTAACCTGGCTGTACCCATGTTGGTAGTAATTATAATTCACACTACTTTAAAAGTAACCTGGCTGTACCCATGTTGGTATTAATTATAATTCACACTACTTTAAAAGTAACCTGGCTGTACCCATGTTGGTATTAATATAATCCACACTACTTTAAAAGTAACCTGGCTGTACCCATGTTGGTATTAATTATAATCCACACTACTTAAAAGTAACCTGGCTGTACCCATGTTGGTATTAATTATAATCCACACTACTTTAAAAGTAACCTGGCTGTACCCATGTTGGTATTAATTATAATCCACACTACTTTAAAAGTAACCTGGCTGTACCCATGTTGGTATTAATTATAATCCACACTACTTTAAAAGTAACCTGGCTGTACCCATGTTGGTATTAATTATAATCCACACTACTTTAAAAGTAACCTGGCTGTACCCATGTTGGTATTAATTATAATTCACACTACTTTAAAAGTAACCTGGCTGTACCCATGTTGGTATTAATTATAATCCACACTACTTTAAAAGTAACCTGGCTGTACCCATGTTGGTATTAATTATAATCCACACTACTTTAAATGTAACCTGGCTGTACCCATGTTGGTATTAATTATAATTCACACTACTTTAAAAGTAACCTGGCTGTACCCATGTTGGTATTAATTATAATCCACACTACTTTAAAAGTAACCTGGCTGTACCCATGTTGGTATTAATTATAATTCACACTACTTTAAAAGTAACCTGGCTGTACCCATGTTGGTATTAATTATAATTCACACTACTTTAAAAGTAACCTGGCTGTACCCATGTTGGTATTAATTATAATCCACACTACTTTAAAAGTAACCTGGCTGTACCCATGTTGGTATTAATTATAATTCACACTACTTTAAAAGTAACCTGGCTGTACCCATGTTGGTATTAATTATAATCCACACTACTTTAAAAGTAACCTGGCTGTACCCATGTTGGTATTAATTATAATCCACACTACTTTAAAAGTAACCTGGCTGTATCCATGTTGGTATTAATTATAATCCACACTACTTTAAAAGTAACCTGGCTGTACCCATGTTGGTATTAATTATAATTCACACTACTTTAAAAGTAACCTGGCTGTACCCATGTTGGTATTAATTATAATCCACACTACTTTAAAAGTAACCTGGCTGTACCCATGTTGGTATTAATTATAATCCACACTACTTTAAAAGTAACCTGGCTGTACCCATGTTGGTATTAATTATAATTCACACTACTTTAAAAGTAACCTGGCTGTACCCATGTTGGTATTAATTATAATCCACACTACTTTAAAAGTAACCTGGCTGTACCCATGTTGGTATTAATTATAATCCACACTACTTTAAAAGTAACCTGGCTGTACCCATGTTGGTATTAATTATAATTCACACTACTTTAAAAGTAACCTGGCTGTACCCATGTTGGTATTAATTATAATTCACACTACTTTAAAAGTAACCTGGCTGTACCCATGTTGGTATTAATTATAATCCACACTACTTTAAAAGTAACCTGGCTGTACCCATGTTGGTATTAATTATAATCCACACTACTTTAAAAGTAAACTGGCTGTACCCATGTTGGTATTAATTATAATCCACACTACTTTAAAAGTAACCTGGCTGTACCCATGTTGGTATTAATTATAATCCACACTACTTTAAAAGTAACCTGGCTGTACCCATGTTGGTATTCATTATAATCCACACTACTTTAAAAGTAACCTGGCTGTACCCATGTTGGTATTAATTATAATTCACACTACTTTAAAAGTAACCTGGCTGTACCCATGTTGGTATTAATTATAATCCACACTACTTTAAAAGTAACCTGGCTGTACCCATGTTGGTATTAATTATAATCCACACTACTTTAAATGTAACCTGGCTGTACCCATGTTGGTATTAATTATAATTCACACTACTTTAAAAGTAACCTGGCTGTACCCATGTTGGTATTAATTATAATTCACACTACTTTAAAAGTAACCTGGCTGTACCCATGTTGGTATTAATTATAATCCACACTACTTTAAAAGTAACCTGGCTGTACCCATGTTGGTATTAATTATAATCCACACTACTTTAAAAGTAAACTGGCTGTACCCATGTTGGTATTAATTATAATCCACACTACTTTAAAGTAACCTGGCTGTACCCATGTTGGTATTAATTATAATCCACACTACTTTAAAAGTAACCTGGCTGTACCCATGTTGGTATTAATTATAATCCACACTACTTTAAAAGTAACCTGGCTGTACCCATGTTGGTATTAATTATAATCCACACTACTTTAAAAGTAACCTGGCTGTACCCATGTTGGTATTAATTATAATCCACACTACTTTAAAAGTAACCTGGCTGTACCCATGTTGGTATTAATTATAATTCACACTACTTTAAAAGTAACCTGGCTGTACCCATGTTGGTATTAATTATAATCCACACTACTTTAAAAGTAACCTGGCTGTACCCATGTTGGTATTAATTATAATCCACACTACTTTAAAAGTAACCTGGCTGTACCCATGTTGGTATTAATTATAATCCACACTACTTTAAAAGTAACCTGGCTGTACCCATGTTGGTATTAATTATAATCCACACTACTTTAAAAGTAACCTGGCTGTACCCATGTTGGTATTAATTATAATCCACACTACTTTAAAAGTAACCTGGCTGTACCCATTTTGGTATTAATTATAATCCACACTACTTTAAAAGTAACCTGGCTGTACCCATGTTGGTATTAATTATAATCCACACTACTTTAAAAGTAACCTGGCTGTACCCATGTTGGTATTAATTATAATCCACACTACTTTAAAAGTAACCTGGCTGTACCCATGTTGGTATTAATTATAATCCACACTACTTTAAAAGTAACCTGGCTGTACCCATGTTGGCATATAAATTAAATATTGGTTGGCTTTCTTTTCTTGCTGGGAGGAAATGTTTTTTCTTGGATAATTTTCATCACTTCAATTAGAATACTATAACAAACCCAACAGGAACAGCCTATCGGAATACTTTCAATAACTTCAGGGGAAAACTATAGAAAATAATACAGAAAACGCTATTTAAATTCATAAGAATACTATAGAGATACTGCATAATATTTATACTTTTGAAATCTTATTGGATATTTTGAAGTTATTATAGGTCAAAAAGACATACTATAGAGTACTGGTATACCCATTCCATAGTATTTTCATAGCAAAATAATATATCATAGTGTCACGTCCTGACCAGTATAGAGTATATTTGGTTATTGTAGTTGGGTCAGGACGTGGCAGAGGGGAGTTGATGTATGTTGATGGGGTTTGTCACTGGTCTATGTCTAGTTAATTGGGGTTGGACACTCAATTGAAGGCAGGTGTGTTGAGTTGCCTTTGATTGGGAGTCCTATATAGTAGGGTGTGTTTGTCTTTGTGTTTCGTGGGTAGTTGTATTTCGCACTGCTAGTATTCATTTAGCCTGTGAAACTGTCCTTCGTCGTTCTTGTTGTTTTCTTGTTTTTTTGTGTATGCGTTATCCTAATTAATTAAAAGATGAGCATTCACATTCCGCCTGCGTATTGGTCCTCCCTTCAGCACGACGGCTGTTTTTGTGACAGAACTACCCACCAAAACAGGACCAAGCAGCGGAGAAGGGAGCGGGACGCCGAATATATGGATTATTGTGAGAAGTGGACTTGGGAAGAGATACTGGCCGGAGAGGGCCCGTGGAAGAAGGCTGGGTGGAACAGGAATGCTACCGGGGGACGCGTCTGGCTAGGAAGCCGGAGAGGCACCCCCAATAATTTTTTTGGGGGGGGGCACACGGGTAGTTTGGCTGGGCGTAGGAAGAGCCGTAAGCCAGCTACCCGTGAGTGCAGGAAGGAGCGAAGAAGGTGGAGAGCGCCGTGTTTCGCCGAGGTGCGCACTATCTCACCCATACGCACGCACAGCCCAGTCCGCCCTGTACCAGCACCCCGCTCGTGCAGGGCTACTAGTTCCATCCAGCCAGGACGGGTTGTGCAGGCGGTGCGATCATGGCCACCTGTGCGCTTCCATGGCCCAGTCTTTCCGGTTCCTGCCTCTCGGAGTATCCCGGGAGTGAGTACTCCCAGTCAAGTACGACCAGTACCAGCAACCTAGTCCTGTTCAGCCTGTTCCCGCTCCCCGCACTAGCCCTAAGGTGCGTGTGCCCAGACTGGCACATCCTGTACCAGCCCCACGCATCAGGCATCTAGTGCGTCAGCCCAGCCTCGCCAGGCCAGAGTGGCCCGCCGCGCCGGATCTGCCAGAGTGGCCCCCCGCGCCGGATCTGCCAGAGTGGCCCGCCGCGCCGGATCTGCCAGAGTGGCCCGCAGCCGGGCGCGGCAAGGGTCGCCCACCAGCCGGGTGCAGCCAGAGACACCCGGTCGCGGCATGAATCGCCCGCCAGCCGGTCGCGGCATGAATCGCCCGCCAGCCGGTCGCGGCATGAATCGCCCGCCAGCCGGTCGCGGCATGAATCGCCCGCCGGTCGCGGCAAGAATCGCCCGCCGGTCGGGCGAGGTCAGGGGCGCCATTTAAGTGGACTGCGTCATGGAGGGAGCGGAGTCCAAGTCCCGCACCTGAGCCGCCTCCCATATAGGTGGGTTGGGGAGGGGGGGGTAGCACTGTGCCGTCGTTGACGGCAGCCACCCTCCCTTCCCTCCCTTTTTGTTTAGGGGATTTTTTGTTGTTGTTGTTTTGGGTTTTTTTTCTGTGTTTTGTGTAGGTGCATTCCGGGGTCTGCACCTTTGAGGGGGGGTACTGTCACGTCCTGACCAGTATAGAGTATATTTGGTTATTGTAGTTTGGTCAGGACGTGGCAGAGGGGAGTTGATGTATGTTTATGGGGTTTGTCACTGGTCTATGTCTGTGGTTCGATGTCTAGTCAATTGGGGTTGGACTCTCAATTGAAGGCAGGTGTGTTGAGTTGCCTTTGATTGGGAGTCCTATATAGTAGGGTGTGTTTGTCTTTGTGTTTCGTGGGTAGTTGTATTTCGCACTGCTAGTATTCATTTAGCCTGTGAAACTGTCCTTCGTCGTTCTTGTTGTTTTCTTGTTTTTTTTGTGTATGCGTTATCCTAATTAATTAAAAGATGATCATTCACATTCCGCCTGCGTATTGGTCCTCCCTTCAGCACGACGGCTGTTTTTTGTGACACATAGCACACTATAAGCTGACTATAGGGTATTATAAAAAACGTACAATTTATTATAGGAATCTTATAGGAATGCTATAGTGCTTTTTCGTAAGGGTATAGGGAAAAATTGTGATTTTGCTTCAATCTGTCAATTTTCAGATGTTGGGATATTTTGAAACTATAACTTCCATACTTTCATAAAATTTACAAATACATCAGCAATAACGTATATAAAAAATGTAATATGTGATTATGATGCATATTTAGGAGGAGTGTCTACATTTCCACCAGGCTGCAGGAGTGCTCCTAAGGAGATGTGGCATTTGATATAAATGTGAGGATGGTTCTTCTTGCCCACAAATTTGGACTTCGTTATGTAGCTCTAAAGAAAATAAGTAAAGTCCTAGGGATGCCTTCCTTGCGTCTCAGCTCATATCAGAGACATGACAGGAGAGTGAAACGTACATAAAAAGGAAGAGTAGCCCATTATTGTCAGGTTACTTGCTGTGTATAAATAATATTTATTTCCTTCCTTCAGCAAATGTATTCAAAGTGAATAAAACACAGTGATAGGAAAACATAACTATACAATGAGACTGTCACATAGGCCTACAGTGTCATAGGGCTGTAGTCTACAGTGTCACAGGGCTGTAGCCTACAGTGTCACAGGGCTGTAGCCTACTGTGTCACAGGGCTGTAGTCTACTGTGTCATAGGGCTGTAGCCTACAGTGTCACAGGGCTGTAGCCTACAGTGTCACAGGGCTGTAGCCTACAGTGTCACAGGGCTGTAGCCTACTGTGTCATAGGGCTGTAGCCTACAGTGTCATAGGGCTGTAGCCTACAGTGTCACAGGGCTGTAGCCTACAGTGTCATAGGGCTGTAGCCTACAGTGTCACAGGGCTGTAGCCTACTGTGTCACAGGGCTGTAGTCTACTGTGTCACAGGGCTGTAGCCTACAGTGTCACAGGGCTGTAGCCTACAGTGTCACAGGGCTGTAGTCTACTGTGTCACAGGGCTGTAGCCTACAGTGTCATAGGGCTGTAGCCTACAGTGATCAGTGAGAAATTAGCTTTTCATTAAGTAAATACATGCTGAATGCTAATATTTACACAGGATAGCCACGTTCAATGAGGAAGCCACTGCTATATCAAATGTGATGGACACATTGTGGATTGACAGCACTTTGGTGACACTGTCTTCAATCAGCGAGGAGTTGTGAGAGCTGATGCTGCTTCAGTGGAGTGTGCCAAGCGTAGGAGCAGGTCCCATGACACAGTCATGAAAGTAAAGCGGCACCAGCAACAACTCAAAGAGGGCCTTACATATGGGGCAGGCATGGCTGATTAGTGTTCTGTACATTGAGTGCCTTACATATGGGACAGGCATGGCTGATTAGTGTTCTGTACATTGAGTGCCTTACATATGGGACAGGCATGGCTGATTAATGTTCTGTACATTGAGGGCCTTACATATGGGGCAGGCATGGCTGATTAATGTTCTGTACATTGAGGGCCTTACATATGGGGCAGGCATGGCTGATTAGTGCTCTGCACATTTCAACAGCCATACAGAAGCCTTGTTTGTGACAAATTGAGCAAAGTGATATGAGAATTTTCCCAAAAGTGCAAATTTGCCCCACAGACCAGTATTCAAAGCATATGCTCTATTACTTAAAACAAATGTATTAAACATGCTGATGTATTGGTAAAAGGCATATTTGATGTTTATTTGTCAGTTTAAAAGGTGATATATGAAAAAGAGTTTAATTAATGTGACATAAATGGTCACATTTATGGAAAGTACATTTTAATTGCATTAGCCTTTCTTTATCGTCCATTTTCTCAAAATGACATGTTCCCCGTGGTCCAATTCATTTTTCTGTCTTCAGAGGATGTACATTCACATTATTCACACACAGGTTCTTAGGTCTTATAGTTATACTTTTTCAGAGGCTTTTTTTTGATATCTTGTGTCGTTTTGATTTGAAGTGTCATATTATCTGTAAATATATGAAAAATATGCATCCATCATACATGTGAAGTGTTTTTTAAATAATTCCATGAAATGAAAATCTTATCACAATAAAACAAAACAAAAATTCTGCCTTGAAGCAATGTGTTGAAAAATGAATTCTCTTAATATGCAAATTAGCGCATATTTAAGGAGGTTTTGCCTCATTTGCATATTTACATGTTATAATAAATAAAACTTGTAATACAAAAATATATTGTATGTATGTATACTTTCAACTGGTAAAGTTTCAGTCTGATGAGAGTAAAGGAAATAAATGCCTATTAGCCTGTGGTGCCTGGGTTTAAGATCAACAGGGCTGGCAGGTAGGATTTAGTTTCTCCCTGTTTCTGGCCCACACTCCAGTACAGTAGGTGGTGGTAATGCACAATAACATTGGATCCAATCTGCTGATAAACCCCTCCGAAGAAGAAGTAGTAGTACATTTACATTTTAGTCATTTAGCAGACGCTCTTATCCAGAGCGACTTACAGTAGTGAATGCATACATTTCATACATTTTTTTTTTTCATACTGGTCCCCCCGTGGGAAAGGAACCCACAACCCTGGCGTTGCAAACACCATGCTCTACCAACTGAACCACACCATGCTCTACCAACTGAGCCACTACTACTAGAGTAGTAGTAGTAGTAGTAGTAGTAGTAGTAGTAGTAGTAGTAGTAGTAGTAGTAGTAGTAGTAGTAGTAGTAGCAATAGTAGTAGTAGTAGTAGTAGTAGTAGTAGTAGTAGTAGCAATAGTAGTAGTAGTAGTAGTAGTAGTAATAGTAATAGTAATAGTAATAGTAATAGTAGTAGTAAAAGTTATAGTAGTAGTAGTAGTAGTAGTAGTAATAGTAGTAGTAGCAATAGTAGTAGTAGTAGTAGTAGTAGTAGTAGTAGTAGTAATAGTATTAGTAGTAGTAGTAGTAGTAGTAGTAGTAGTAGTAGTAGTAGCAATAGTAGTAGTAGTAGTAGTAGTAGTAATAGTAATAGTAATAGTAATAGTAGTAGTAATAGTTATAGTAGTAGTAGTAGTAGTAGTAGTAATAGTAGTAGTAGCAATAGTAGTAGTAGTAGTAGTAGTAGTAGTAGTAATAGTAATAGTATTAGTAATAGTTATAGTAGTAGTAGTAGTAGTAGTAATAGTAGTAGTAGCAATAGTAGTAGTAGTAGCAGTAGCAGTAGTAGTAGTAATAGTAATAGTAGTAATAGTAATAGCAATAGTAGTAGTAGTAGCAGTAGTAGTAGTAGTAGTAATAGTAATAGTAGTAGTAATAGTAATAGTAGTAATAGTAATAGCAATAGTAGTAGTAGTAGCAATAGTAGTAGTAGTAGCAGTAGCAGTAGTAGTAGTAATAGTAATAGTAGTAATAGTAATAGCAATAGTAGTAGTAGTAGCAGTAGTAATAGTAGTAGTAGTAGCAATAGTAGTAGTAGTAGCAGTAGCAGTAGTAGTAGTAATAGTAATAGTAGTAATAGTAATAGTAGTAGCAGTAGTAGTAGTAATAGTAATAGTAGTCCACTGTGCCGGGATTTATGGCTGATTTAACATGAAATCGTCAACCCTGTTATGGTCAACCATGTTACTTTATTTGGCACTTAATAGACACTATAGACATTTATTTAACCTCTTGAGATGGGAAAACATGTTTATTAAATTGATAATCTACTCTTCATGACATAATGCTAAAATTATGCAAAAATAAAATCACAAGTTTCACTACCTAAAAGGGACTAATTTTGTGGAACAACTCGTGTGATTTGCTCATATCATGAACGTGAAGGTACGTTTGTAGCCTACTATGCAGTTACAAAATGGCTGTTGAAGTTATTGCGGACATTTCATGGCAACTTCAGATCAATGTGTAGATTTGAAGAAAATGATTAATTTTAATGTAAAAAAAAAATCTATATTTTAGCGTCAACCCTGTTACGTGAAGTGAACCACAGATTATTATCCATTATATTAACCAGTAGGGCTGAACATTTTTGAAAAAAGTTTAATGTGAGATTTGCTGTGTGAATTTCATTGTCCCTCAGGCACAATCCCTAGACAGAGGACTGGGGGTCTTTACTGTTTTCAAGCTAATTTCCTGTAAATCTATTTTTACACGGTTTAGGCCTATGACCAGAGTGGAAAATTACGTGTATTCAGGGTGCTTTGAACATTACATGAACAATCATAATTAGATGACTTTGTTACTTTGAGATTTTGTTGGGATGAAATGTAAAGCATCCTGGTATTTATTAAACTTAAACTTTTATACTTTTTAGGTGTTTTGACACTTTATTCAGACAGTAATGAGATGGGAGACGGACAAATGCTAGAAACAGTGGGAAGGGTGGAAGCAGGGATTGATCTCTGTTCTCAGGTGGAAAGTTGTATGAGACACATACCAGGGAGAGTCACCACCACACCAAGGCTCTGCACAGGAAATCATCATAGTACCAGGGAGAGTCACCACTACACCAAGGCTCTGCACAGGAAATCATCATAGTACCAGGGAGAGTCACCACTACACCAAGGCTCTGCACAGGAAATCATCATAGTACCAGGGAGTGTCACCACTACACCAAGGCTCTGCACAGGAAATCATCATATTAAAGGTTGATGGCAGTGGGGAACCAAACCATAGATTTCAGTCTGCTTGTCCATAGACTGCTTTTAAGGTATGGACACAAACATTTTATATTTTGTCATTTGGGTGAAGTATATGTTTAAAATAGGGCTGGAAGAAAATCCTGCTTGCTCTCCAGGAGGGTTGGTCACCCCAACCTGTGTTTCCCAAGTGCTGGGTGTTTGAAAATGTTATAAATATTAATAAAATAAATGTTAAAATCACCCAACCTTGAAGAAAAATCTAGTTGAAGATCAAATCAAATCAAATTTATTTATATAGCCCTTCGTACATCAGCTGATATCTCAAAGTGCTGTACAGAAACCCAGCCTAAAACCCCAAACAGCAAGCAATGCATGTGAAAGAAGCACGGTGGCTAGGAAAAACTCCCTAGGAAAAACTCCCTAGAAAGGCCAAAACCTAGGAAGAAACCTAGAGAGGAACCAGGCTATGAGGGGTGGCCAGTCCTCTTATGGCTGTGCCGGGTGGATATTATAACAGAACATGGTCAAGATGTTAAAATGTTCATAAATGACCAGCATGGTCAAATAATAATAATCATAGTAGTTGTCGAGGGTGCAACAAGCACGTCGGTGAACAGGTCAGGGTTCCATAGCCGCAGGCAGAACAGTTGAAACTGGAGCAGCAGCACGGCCAGGTGGACTGGGGACAGCAAGGAGTCATCATGCCAGGTAGTCCTGAGGCATGGTCCTTGGGCTCAGGTCCTCCGAGAGAAAGAAAGAAAGAAAGAAAGAAAGAGAGAATTAGAGAGAGCATATTTAAATTCACACAGGACACCGGATAAGACAAGAGAAATACTCCAGATGTAACAGACTGACCCTAGCCCCCCGACACATAAACTACTGCAGCATAAATACTGGAGGCTGAGACAGGAGGGATCAGAAGACACTGTGGCCCCATCCGATGATACGCCCGGACAGGGCCAAACAGGCAGGATATAAGATCAATATTCAGGTGGTTTCTGCCTACTAGTTGAAGATCAATATTCAGGTGGTTTCTACCTACTAGTTGTAGATCAATAATCAGGTGGTTTCTACCTACTAGTTGTAGATCAATAATCAGGTGGTTTCTGCCTACTAGTTGTAGATCAATAATCAGGTGGTTTCTACATACTAGTTGAAGATCAATAATCAGGTGGTTTCTACCTACTAGTTGTAGATCAATAATCAGGTGGTTTCTACCTACTAGTTGTAGATCAATAATCAGGTGGTTTCTACCTACTAGTTGTAGATCAATAATCAGGTGGTTTCTACCTACTAGTTGTAGATCAATAATCAGGTGGTTTCTACCTACTAGTTGTAGATCAATAATCAGGTGGTTTCTACCTACTAGTTGTAGATCAATAATCAGGTGGTTTCTACCTACTAGTTGTAGATCAATAATCAGGTGGTTTCTACCTACTAGTTGTAGATCAATAATCAGGTGGTTTCTACCTACTAGTTGTAGATCAATAATCAGGTGGTTTCTACCTACTAGTTGTAGATCAATAATCAGGTGGTTTCTACCTACTAGTTGTAGATCAATAATCAGGTGGTTTCTACCTACTAGTTGTAGATCAATAATCAGGTGGTTTCTGCCTACTAGTTGTAGATCAATAATCAGGTGGTTTCTACCTACTAGTTGTAGATCAATAATCAGGTGGTTTCTACCTACTAGTTGTAGATCAATAATCAGGTGGTTTCTACCTACTAGTTGTAGATCAATAATCAGGTGGTTTCTACCTACTAGTTGTAGATCAATATTCAGGTGGTTTCTACCTACTAGTTGTAGATCAATAATCAGGTGGTTTCTACCTACTAGTTGTAGATCAATAATCAGGTGGTTTCTGCCTACTAGTTGTAGATCAATAATCAGGTGGTTTCTACCTACTAGTTGTAGATCAATAATCAGGTGGTTTCTACCTAATAGTTGTAGATCAATAATCAGGTGGTTTCTGCCTACTAGTTGTAGATCAATAATCAGGTGGTTTCTACCTACTAGTTGTAGATCAATAATCAGGTGGTTTCTACCTACTAGTTGTAGATCAATAATCAGGTGGTTTCTACCTACTAGTTGTAGATCAATAATCAGGTGGTTTCTACCTACTAGTTGTAGATCAATAATCAGGTGGTTTCTACCTACTAGTTGTAGATCAATAATCAGGTGGTTTCTACCTACTAGTTGTAGATCAATAATCAGGTGGTTTCTACCTACTAGTTGTAGATCAATAATCAGGTGGTTTCTACCTACTAGTTGTAGATCAATAATCAGGTGGTTTCTACCTACTAGTTGTAGATCAATAATCAGGTGGTTTCTACCTACTAGTTATAGATCAATATTCAGGTGGTTTCTACCTACTAGTTGTAGATCAATAATCAGGTGGTTTCTACCTACTAGTTGTAGATCAATAATCAGGTGGTTTCTACCTACTAGTTGTAGATCAATAATCAGGTGGTTTCTACCTACTAGTTGTAGATCAATAATCAGGTGGTTTCTACCTACTAGTTGTAGATCAATAATCAGGTGGTTTCTGCCTACTAGTTGTAGATCAATAATCAGGTGGTTTCTACCTACTAGTTGTAGATCAATAATCAGGTGGTTTCTACCTACTAGTTGTAGATCAATAATCAGGTGGTTTCTACCTACTAGTTGTAGATCAATAATCAGGTGGTTTCTGCCTACTAGTTGTAGATCAATAATCAGGTGGTTTCTGCCTACTAGTTGTAGATCAATAATCAGGTGGTTTCTACCTGCTAGTTGTAGATCAATAATCAGGTGGTTTCTACCTAATAGTTGTAGATCAATAACCAGGTGGTCTCTGCCTACTAGTTGTAGATCAATAATCAGGTGGTTTCTGCCTACTAGTTGTAGATCAATAATCAGGTGGTTTCTACCTACTAGTTGTAGATCAATAATCAGGTGGTTTCTACCTAATAGTTGTAGATCAATAATCAGGTGGTTTCTGCCTACTAGTTGTAGATCAATAATCAGGTGGTTTCTACATACTAGTTGAAGATCAATAATCAGGTGGTTTCTACCTACTAGTTGTAGATCAATAATCAGGTGGTTTCTACCTACTAGTTGTAGATCAATAATCAGGTGGTTTCTACCTACTAGTTGTAGATCAATAATCAGGTGGTTTCTACCTACTAGTTGTAGATCAATAATCAGGTGGTTTCTACCTACTAGTTGTAGATCAATAATCAGGTGGTTCTACCTACTAGTTGTAGATCAATAATCAGGTGGTTTCTACCTACTAGTTGTAGATCAATAATCAGGTGGTTTCTACCTACTAGTTGTAGATCAATAATCAGGTGGTTTCTACCTACTAGTTGTAGATCAATAATCAGGTGGTTTCTACCTACTAGTTGTAGATCAATAATCAGGTGGTTTCTACCTACTAGTTGTAGATCAATAATCAGGTGGTTTCTGCCTACTAGTTGTAGATCAATAATCAGGTGGTTTCTACCTACTAGTTGTAGATCAATAATCAGGTGGTTTCTACCTACTAGTTGTAGATCAATAATCAGGTGGTTTCTACCTACTAGTTGTAGATCAATAATCAGGTGGTTTCTACCTACTAGTTGTAGATCAATAATCATTTGGTTTCTACCTACTAGTTGTAGATCAATAATCAGGTGGTTTCTACCTACTAGTTGTAGATCAATAATCAGGTGGTTTCTACCTACTAGTTGTAGATCAATAATCAGGTGGGTTCTGCCTACTAGTTGTAGATCAATAATCAGGTGGTTTCTGCCTACTAGTTGTAGATCAATAATCAGGTGGTTTCTACCTACTAGTTGTAGATCAATAATCAGGTGGTTTCTACCTACTAGTTGTAGATCAATAATCAGGTGGTTTCTACCTACTAGTTGTAGATCAATAATCAGGTGGTTTCTACCTACTAGTTATAGATCAATATTCAGGTGGTTTCTACCTACTAGTTGTAGATCAATAATCAGGTGGTTTCTACCTACTAGTTGTAGATCAATAATCAGGTGGTTTCTACCTACTAGTTGTAGATCAATAATCAGGTGGTTTCTACCTACTAGTTGTAGATCAATAATCAGGTGGTTTCTACCTACTAGTTGTAGATCAATAATCAGGTGGTTTCTGCCTACTAGTTGCAGATCAATAATCAGGTGGTTTCTACCTACTAGTTGTAGATCAATAATCAGGTGGTTTCTACCTACTAGTTGTAGATCAATAATCAGGTGGTTTCTACCTACTAGTTGTAGATCAATAATCAGGTGGTTTCTGCCTACTAGTTGTAGATCAATAATCAGGTGGTTTCTGCCTACTAGTTGTAGATCAATAATCAGGTGGTTTCTACCTACTAGTTGTAGATCAATAATCAGGTGGTTTCTACCTAATAGTTGTAGATCAATAACCAGGTGGTTTCTGCCTACTAGTTGTAGATCAATAATCAGGTGGTTTCTGCCTACTAGTTGTAGATCAATAATCAGGTGGTTTCTACCTACTAGTTGTAGATCAATAATCAGGTGGTTTCTACCTAATAGTTGTAGATCAATAATCAGGTGGTTTCTGCCTACTAGTTGTAGATCAATAATCAGGTGGTTTCTACATACTAGTTGAAGATCAATAATCAGGTGGTTTCTACCTACTAGTTGTAGATCAATAATCAGGTGGTTTCTACCTACTAGTTGTAGATCAATAATCAGGTGGTTTCTACCTACTAGTTGTAGATCAATAATCAGGTGGTTTCTACCTACTAGTTGTAGATCAATAATCAGGTGGTTTCTACCTACTAGTTGTAGATCAATAATCAGGTGGTTTCTACCTACTAGTTGTAGATCAATAATCAGGTGGTTTCTACCTACTAGTTGTAGATCAATAATCAGGTGGTTTCTACCTACTAGTTGTAGATCAATAATCAGGTGGTTTCTACCTACTAGTTGTAGATCAATAATCAGGTGGTTTCTACCTACTAGTTGTAGATCAATAATCAGGTGGTTTCTACCTACTAGTTGTAGATCAATAATCAGGTGGTTTCTACCTACTAGTTGTAGATCAATAATCAGGTGGTTTCTACCTACTAGTTATAGATCAATATTCAGGTGGTTTTCTACCTACTAGTTGTAGATCAATAATCAGGTGGTTTCTACCTACTAGTTGTAGATCAATAATCAGGTGGTTTCTACCTACTAGTTGTAGATCAATAATCAGGTGGTTTCTACCTACTAGTTGTAGATCAATAATCAGGTGGTTTCTACCTACTAGTTGTAGATCAATAATCAGGTGGTTTCTGCCTACTAGTTGTAGATCAGTAATCAGGTGGTTTCTACCTACTAGTTGTAGATCAATAATCAGGTGGTTTCTACCTACTAGTTGTAGATCAATAATCAGGTGGTTTCTACCTACTAGTTGTAGATCAATAATCAGGTGGTTTCTGCCTACTAGTTGTAGATCAATAATCAGGTGGTTTCTGCCTACTAGTTGTAGATCAATAATCAGGTGGTTTCTACCTACTAGTTGTAGATCAATAATCAGGTGGTTTCTACCTAATAGTTGTAGATCAATAACCAGGTGGTTTCTGCCTACTAGTTGTAGATCAATAATCAGGTGGTTTCTGCCTACTAGTTGTAGATCAATAATCAGGTGGTTTCTACCTACTAGTTGTAGATCAATAATCAGGTGGTTTCTACCTAATAGTTGTAGATCAATAATCAGGTGGTTTCTGCCTACTAGTTGTAGATCAATAATCAGGTGGTTTCTACATACTAGTTGAAGATCAATAATCAGGTGGTTTCTACCTACTAGTTGTAGATCAATAATCAGGTGGTTTCTACCTACTAGTTGTAGATCAATAATCAGGTGGTTTCTACCTACTAGTTGTAGATCAATAATCAGGTGGTTTCTACCTACTAGTTGTAGATCAATAATCAGGTGGTTTCTACCTACTAGTTGTAGATCAATAATCAGGTGGTTTCTACCTACTAGTTGTAGATCAATAATCAGGTGGTTTCTACCTACTAGTTGTAGATCAATAATCAGGTGGTTTCTACCTACTAGTTGTAGATCAATAATCAGGTGGTTTCTACCTACTAGTTGTAGATCAATAATCAGGTGGTTTCTACCTACTAGTTGTAGATCAATAATCAGGTGGTTTCTGCCTACTAGTTGTAGATCAATAATCAGGTGGTTTCTGCCTACTAGTTGTAGATCAATAATCAGGTGGTTTCTACCTACTAGTTGTAGATCAATAATCAGGTGGTTTCTACCTACTAGTTGTAGATCAATAATCAGGTGGTTTCTACCTACTAGTTGTAGATCATAATCAGGTGGTTTCTACCTACTAGTTGTAGATCAATAATCATTTGGTTTCTACCTACTAGTTGTAGATCAATAATCAGGTGGTTTCTACCTACTAGTTGTAGATCAATAATCAGGTGGTTTCTACCTACTAGTTGTAGATCAATAATCAGGTGGGTTCTGCCTACTAGTTGTAGATCAATAATCAGGTGGTTTCTGCCTACTAGTTGTAGATCAATAACCAGGTGGTTTCTACCTACTAGTTGTAGATCAATAATCAGGTGGTTTCTACCTACTAGTTGTAGATCAATAATCAGGTGGTTTCTACCTACTAGTTGTAGATCAATAATCAGGTGGTTTCTACCTACTAGTTATAGATCAATATTCAGGTGGTTTCTACTTACTAGTTGTAGATCAATAATCAGGTGGTTTCTACCTACTAGTTGTAGATCAATAATCAGGTGGTTTCTACCTACTAGTTGTAGATCAATAATCAGGTGGTTTCTACCTACTAGTTGTAGATCAATAATCAGGTGGTTTCTACCTACTAGTTGTAGATCAATAATCAGGTGGTTTCTGCCTACTAGTTGTAGATCAATAATCAGGTGGTTTCTACCTACTAGTTGTAGATCAATAATCAGGTGGTTTCTACCTACTAGTTGTAGATCAATAATCAGGTGGTTTCTACCTACTAGTTGTAGATCAATAATCAGGTGGTTTCTGCCTACTAGTTGTAGATCAATAATCAGGTGGTTTCTGCCTACTAGTTGTAGATCAATAATCAGGTGGTTTCTACCTACTAGTTGTAGATCAATAATCAGGTGGTTTCTACCTAATAGTTGTAGATCAATAACCAGGTGGTTTCTGCCTAGACAATAAGGGGTTAATAGTGTAGATCAATAATCAGGTGGTTTCTGCCTACTAGTTGTAGATCAATAATCTGTGGTTTCTACCTACTAGTTGTAGATCAATAATCAGGTGGTTTCTACCTAATAGTTGTAGATCAATAATCAGGTGGTTTCTGCCTACTAGTTGTAGATCAATAATCAGGTGGTTTCTACCTACTAGTTGAGATCAATAATCAGGTGGTTTCTACCTACTAGTTGTAGATCAATAATCAGGTGGTTTCTACCTACTAGTGTAGATCAATAATCAGGTGGTTTCTACCTACTAGTTGTAGATCAATAATCAGGTGGTTTCTACCTACTAGTTGTAGATCAATAATCAGGTGGTTTCTACCTACTAGTTGTAGATCAATAATCAGGTGGTTTCTACCTACTAGTTGTAGATCAATAATCAGGTGGTTTCTACCTACTAGTTTTAGATCAATAATCAGGTGGTTTCTACCTACTAGTTGTAGATCAATAATCAGGTGGTTTCTACCTACTAGTTGTAGATCAATAATCAGGTGGTTTCTACCTACTAGTTGTAGATCAATAATCAGGTGGTTTCTACCTACTAGTTGTAGATCAATAATCAGGTGGTTTCTGCCTACTAGTTGTAGATCAATAATCAGGTGGTTCTGCCTACTAGTTGTAGATCATAATCAGGTGGTTTCTGCCTACTAGTTGTAGATCAATAATCAGGTGGTTTCTACCTACTAGTTGTAGATCAATAATCAGGTGGTTCTACCTACTAGTTGTAGATCAATAATCAGGTGGTTTCTACCTACTAGTTGTAGATCAATAATCAGGGTGGTTTCTACCTACTAGTTGTAGATCAATAATCAGGTGGTTTCTACCTACTAGTTGTAGATCAATAATCAGGTGGTTTCTACCTACTAGTTGTAGATCAATAATCAGGTGGTTTCTACCTACTAGTTGTAGATCAATAATCAGGTGGTTTCTGCCTACTAGTTGTAGATCAATAATCAGGTGGTTTCTACCTACTAGTTGTAGATCAATATTCAGGTGGTTTCTACCTACTAGTTGTAGATCAATAATCAGGTGGTTTCTGCCTAATAGTTGTAGATCAATAATCAGGTGGTTTCTACCTACTAGTTGTAGATCAATAATCAGGTGGTTTATATCTACTAGTTGTAGATCAATAATCAGGTGGTTTCTACCTACTAGTTGTAGATCAATATTCAGGTGGTTTCTACCTACTAGTTGTAGATCAATAATCAGGTGGTTTCTACCTACTAGTTGAAGATCAATAATCAGGTGGTTTCTACCTACTAGTTGTAGATCAATAATCAGGTGGATTCTGCCTACTAGTTGTAGATCAATATTCAGGTGGTTTCTGCCTACTAGTTGTAGATCAATAATCAGGTGGTTTCTACCTACTAGTTGTAGATCAATAATCAGGTGGTTTCTACCTACTAGTTGTAGATCAATAATCAGGTGGTTTCTACCTACTAGTTGTAGATCAATAATCAGGTGGTTTCTGCCTACTAGTTGTAGATCAATAATCAGGTGGTTTCTACCTACTAGTTGTAGATCAATAATCAGGTGGTTTCTACCTACTAGTTGTAGATCAATAATCAGGTGGTTTCTACCTACTAGTTGTAGATCAATAATCAGGTGGTTTCTGCCTACTAGTTGTAGATCAATATCAGGTGGTTTCTGCCTACTAGTTGTAGATCAATAATCAGGTGGTTTCTACCTACTAGTTGTAGATCAATAATCAGGTAGTTTCTACCTAATAGTTTGTAGATCAATAATCAGGTGGTTTCTGCCTACTAGTTGTAGATCAATAATCAGCTGGTTTTCTGCCTACTAGTTGTAGATCAATAATCAGGTGGTTTCTACCTACTAGTTGTAGATCAATAATCAGGTGGTTCTACCTAATAGTGGTAGATCAATAATCAGGTGTTTCTGCCTACTAGTTGTAGATCAATAATCAGGTGGTATCTGCCTACTAGTTGTAAGATCAATAATTCTACCTACTAGTTGGAGATAATATCATGGGGGTTCTACCTACTAGTTGTAGATCAATAATCAGGTGGTTTCTACCTACTAGTTGTAGATCAATAATCAGGTGGTTTCTACCTACTAGTTGTAGATCAATAATCAGGTGGTTTCTACCTACTAGTTGTAGATCAATAATCAGGTGGTTTCTACCTACTAGTTGTAGATCAATAATCAGGTGGTTTCTACCTACTAGTTGTAGATCAATAATCAGGTGGTTTCTACCTACTAGTTGTAGATCAATAATCAGGTGGTTTCTACCTACTAGTTGTAGATCAATAATCAGGTGGTTTCTACCTACTAGTTGTAGATCAATAATCAGGTGGTTTCTACCTACTAGTTGTAGATCAATAATCAGGTGGTTTCTACCTACTAGTTGTAGATCAATAATCAGGTGGTTTCTGCCTAATAGTTGTAGATCAATAATCAGGTGGTTTCTACCTACTAGTTGTAGATCAATAATCAGGTGGTTTCTACCTACTAGTTGTAGATCAATAATCAGGTGGTTTCTACCTACTAGTTGTAGATCAATAATCAGGTGGTTTCTACCTACTAGTGTAGATCAATAATCAGGTGGTTTCTACCTACTAGTTGTAGATCAATAATCAGGTGGTTTCTACCTACTAGTTGTAGATCAATAATCAGGGGTAGCCTATGTGTAGATCAATAATCAGGTGTTCTACCTACTAGTTGTAGATCAATAATCAGGTGGTTTCTACCTACTAGTTGTAGATCAATAATCAGGTGGTTTCTACCTACTAGTTAGATCTAATAATCAGGTGGTTTCCTACCTAGTTGTAGATCAATAATCAGGTGGTTTCTACCTACTAGTGTAGATCAATAATCAGGTGGTTTCTACCTACTAGTTGTAGATCAATAATCAGGGGTTTCTACCTACTAGTTGTAGATCAATAAATCAGGTGGTTACCTACTAGTTGTAGATCAATAATCAGGTGTGGTTTCTACTACTAGTTGTAGATCAATAATCAGGTGGTTTCTACCTACTAGTTGTAGATCAATAATCAGGTGGTTCTACCTACTAGTTGTAGATCAATAATCAGGTGGTTTCTGCCTACTAGTTGTAGATCAATAATCAGGTGGTTTCTGCCTACTAGTTGTAGATCAATAATCAGGTGGTTTCTACCTACTAGTATTAGATCAATAATCAGGTGGTTTCTACCTACTAGTTGTAGATCAATAATCAGGTGGTTTCTACCTACTAGTTGTAGATCAATAACCAGGTGGTTTCTACCTACTAGTTGTAGATCAATAATCAGGTGGTTTCTACCTACTAGTTGTAGATCAATAATCAGGTGGTTTCTACCTACTAGTTGTAGATCAATAATCAGGTGGTTTCTACCTACTAGTTGTAGATCAATAATCAGGTGGTTTCTACCTACTAGTTGTAGATCAATAATCAGGTGGTTTCTGTCTACTAGTTGTAGATCAATAATCAGGTGGTTTCTGCCTACTAGTTGTAGATCAATAATCAGGTGGTTTCTACCTACTAGTTGTAGATCAATAATCAGGTGGTTTCTACCTACTAGTTGTAGATCAATATTCAGGTGGTTTCTACCTACTAGTTGTAGATCAATAATCAGGTGGTTTCTACCTACTAGTTGAAGATCAATAATCAGGTGGTTTCTACCTACTAGTTGTAGATCAATATTCAGGTGGTTTCTGCCTACTAGTTGTAGATTAATATTCAGGTGGTTTCTGCCTACTAGATCAATAATCAGGTGGTTTCTACCTACTAGTTGTAGATCAATAATCAGGTGGTTTCTACCTACTAGTTGTAGATCAATAATCAGGTGGTTTCTACCTACTAGTTGTAGATCAATAATCAGGTGGTTTCTGCCTACTAGTTGTAGATCAATAATCAGGTGGTTTCTACCTCCTAGTTGTAGATCAATAATCAGGTGGTTTCTACCTACTAGTTGTAGATCAATAATCAGGTGGTTTCTACCTAATAGTTGTAGATCAATAATCAGGTGGTTTCTGCCTACTAGTTGTAGATCAATAATCAGGTGGTTTCTGCCTACTAGTTGTAGATCAATAATCAGGTGGTTTCTACCTACTAGTTGTAGATCAATAATCAGGTGGTTTCTACCTAATAGTTGTAGATCAATATCAGGTGGTTTCTGCCTACTAGTTGTAGATCATAATCAGGTGGTTCTACCTACTAGTTGTAGATCAATAATCAGGTGGTTTCTACCTACTAGTTGTAGATCAATAATCAGGTGGTTTCTACCTACTAGTTGGTAGATCAATAATCAGGTGTTTCTACCTACTAGTTGTAGATCAATAATCAGGTGGTTTCTGCCTACTAGTTGTAGATCAATAATCAGGTGGTTTTCTGCCTACTAGTTGTAGATCAATAATCAGGTGGTTTCTACCTACTAGTTGTAGATCAATAATCAGTGGTTTCTACCTACTAGTTGTAGACAATAATCCAGGTGGTTTCTACCTACTAGTTGTAGATCAATAACTCAGGTGGTTTCTAACCACAGTTGTAGATCAATAATCAGGTGGTTTCTGCCTACTAGTTGTAGATCAATAATCAGGTGGTTTCTAACTACTAGTTTGTAGATCAATAATCAGTGGGTTTCTACTAATAGTTGTAGATCAATAATCAGGTGGTTCTACCTACTAGTTTAGATCAATAATCAGGTGGTTTCTACCTACTAGTTGGAGATCAATAATCGTGGTTTCTACTACTAGTTGTAGATCATAATCAGGTGGTTTCTGCCTACTAGTTGTAGATCAATATCAGTGGTTTCAGGTGGTTTTCTGCCTACTAGTTGTAGATCAATAATCAGGTGGTTTCTACCTACTAGTTGTAGATCAATAATCAGGTGGTTTCTACCTACTAGTTGTAGATCAATAATCAGGGTGGTTTCTACCTACTAGTTGTAGATCAATAATCAGTGGTTTCTACCTACTATTGTAGATCAATAATCAGGTGGTTTCTACCTACTAGTTGTAGATCAATAATCAGGTGGTTTCTACCTACTAGTTGTAGATTCAATAATCAGGTGGTTTCTACCTACTAGTTGTAGATCAATAATCAGGTGGTTTCTACCTACTAGTTGTAGATCAATAATCAGGGGTTTCTACCTACTAGTTGTAGATCAATAATCAGGTGGTTTCTGCCTACTAGTTGTAGATCAATAATCAGTGGTTTCTGCCTACTAGTTGTAGATCAATAATCAGGTGGTTTCTGACCTACTAGTTGTAGATCAATAATCAGGTGGTTTCTACCTACTAGTTGTAGATCAATAATCAGGTGGTTTCTACCTACTAGTTGTAGATCAATAATTCAGGTGGTTTCTACCTACTAGTTGTAGATCAATAATCAGGTGGTTTCTACCTACTAGTTGTAGATCAATAATCAGGTGGTTTCTACCTACTAGTTGTAGATCAATAATCAGGTGGTTTCTACCTACTAGTTGTAGATCAATAATCAGGTGGTTTCTGCCTAATAGTTGTAGATCAATAATCAGGTGGTTTCTACCTACTAGTTGTAGATCAATAATCAGGTGGTTTTACCTACTCGTTGTAGATCAATACAGGGTGGTTTCTACTACTAGTTGTAGATCAATAATCAGGTGGTTTCTACCTACTAGTTGTAGATCAATAACCAGGTGGTTTCTACCTACTAGTTGTAGATCAATAATCAGGTGGTTTCTACCTACTAGTTGTAGATCAATAATCAGGTGGTTTCTACCTACTAGTTGTAGATCAATAAACAGGTGGTTTCTACCTACTAGTTGTAGATCAATAATCAGGTGGTTTCTACCTACTAGTTGTAGATCAATAATCAGGTGGTTTCTACCTACTAGTTGTAGATCAATAATCAGGTGGTTTCTACCTACTAGTTGTAGATCAATAATCAGGTGGTTTCTACCTACTAGTTGTAGATCAATAATCAGGTGGTTTCTGCCTACTAGTTGTAGATCAATAATCAGGTGGTTTCTACCTACTAGTTGTAGATCAATATTCAGGTAGTTTCTACCTACTAGTTGTAGATCAATAATCAGGTGGTTTCTGCCTAATAGTTGTAGATCAATAATCAGGTGGTTTCTACCTACTAGTTGTAGATCAATAATCAGGTGGTTTCTACCTACTAGTTATAGATCAATATTCAGGTGGTTTCTACTTACTAGTTGTAGATCAATAATCAGGTGGTTTCTACCTACTAGTTGTAGATCAATAATCAGGTGGTTTCTACCTACTAGTTGTAGATCAATATTCAGGTGGTTTCTACCTACTAGTTGTAGATCAATAATCAGGTGGTTTCTACCTACTAGTTGAAGATCAATAATCAGGTGGTTTCTACCTACTAGTTGTAGATCAATAATCAGGTGGTTTCTACCTACTAGTTGTAGATCAATAATCAGGTGGTTTCTGCCTACTAGTTGTAGATCAATAATCAGGTGGTTTCTGCCTACTAGTTGTAGATCAATAATCAGGTGGATTCTGCCTACTAGTTGTAGATCAATAATCAGGTGGTTTCTACATACTAGTTGTAGATCAATAATCAGGTGGTTTCTACCTACTAGTTGTAGATCAATAATCAGGTGGTTTCTACCTACTAGTTGTAGATCAATAATCCTACTACTAGTTGTAGATCAATAATCAGGTGGTTTCTACCTACTAGTTGTAGATCAATAATCAGGTGGTTTCTACCTACTAGTTGTAGATCAATAATCAGGTGGTTTCTACCTACTAGTTGTAGATCAATAATCAGGTGGTTTCTACCTACTAGTTGTAGATCAATAATCAGGTGGTTTCTGCCTACTAGTTGTAGATCAATAATCAGGTGGTTTCTGCCTACTAGTTGTAGATCAATAATCAGGTGGTTTCTACCTACTAGTTGTAGATCAATAATCAGGTGGTTTCTACCTACTAGTGTAGATCAATAAATCAGGTGGTTTCTACCTACTAGTTGTAGATCAATAATCAGGTGGTTTCTGATCTACTAGTTGTAGATCAATAATCAGGTGGTTTCTACCTACTAGTTGTAGATCAATAATCAGGTGGTTTCTGCCTACTAGTTGTAGATCAATAATCAGGTGGTTTCTACCTACTAGTTGTAGATCAATAAATCAGGTGGTTTCTACCTCCTAGTTGTAGATCAATAATCAGGTGGTTTCTACCTACTAGTTGTAGATCAATAATCAGGTGGTTTCTACCTATAGTTGTAGATCAATAATCAGGTGGTTCTACCTACTAGTGTAGATCAATAATCAGGTGGTTTCTACCTACTAGTTGTAGATCAATAATCAGGTGGTTTCTACCTACTAGTTGTAGATCAATAATCAGGTGGTTTCTACCTACTAGTTGTAGATCAATAATCAGGTGGTTTCTACCTACTAGTTGTAGATCAATAATCAGGTGGTTTCTACCTACTAGTTGTAGATCAATAATCAGGTGGTTTCTACCTACTAGTTGTAGATCAATAATCAGGTGGTTTCTACCTACTAGTTGTAGATCAATAATCAGGTGGTTTCTACCTACTAGTTGTAGATCAATAATCAGGTGGTTTCTACCTACTAGTTGTAGATCAATAATCAGGTGGTTTCTACCTACTAGTTGTAGATCAATAATCAGGGTGGTTTCTACCTACTAGTTGTAGATCAATAATCAGGTGGTTTCTACCTACTAGTTGTAGATCAATAATCAGGTGGTTTCTACCTACTAGTGTAGATCAATAATCAGGTGGTTTCTGCCTACTAGTGTAGATCAATAATCAGGTGGTTTCTACCTACTAGTTGTAGATCATATCAGGTGGTTTGCCTACTAGTTGTAGATCAATAATCAGGTGGTTTCTACCTACTAGTTGTAGATCAATAATCAGGTGGTTTCTACCTACTAGTTGTAGATCAATAATCAGGTGGTTTTCTACCTACTAGTTGTAGATCAATAATCAGGTGGTTTCTACCTACTAGTTGTAGATCAATAATCAGGTGGTTTCTACCTACTAGTTGTAGATCAATAATCAGGTGGTTTCTACCTACTAGTTGTAGATCAATAACTCAGGTGGTTTCTACCTACTAGTTGTAGATCAAGTAATCAGGTGGTTTCTACCTACTAGTTGTAGATCAATAATCAGGTGGTTTCTACCTACTAGTTGTAGATCAATAATCAGGTGGTTTCTACCTACTAGTTTGTAGATCAATAATCAGGTGGTTTCTACCTACTAGTTGTAGATCAATAATCAGGTGGTTTCTACCTACTAGTTGTAGATCAATAATCAGGTGGTTTCTACCTACTAGTTGTAGATCAATAATCAGGTGGTTTCTACCTACTAGTTGTAGATCAATAATCAGTTGGTTTCTACCTACTAGTTGAAGATCAATAATCAGGTGGTTTCTACCTACTAGTTGTAGATCAATAATCAGGTGGTTTGTACCTACTAGTTGTAGATCAATAATCAGGTGGTTTCTACCTACTAGTTGTAGATCAATAATCAGGTGGTTTCTACCTACTAGTTGTAGATCAATAATCAGGTGGTTTCTACCTACTAGTTGTAGATCAATAATCAGGTGGTTTCTACCTACTAGTTGTAGATCAATAATCAGGTGGTTTCTACCTACTAGTTGTAGATCAATAATCAGGTGGTTTCTACCTACTAGTTGTAGATCAATAATCAGGTGGTTTCTACCTATTAGTTGTAGATCAATAATCAGGTGGTTTCTACCTACTAGTTGTAGATCAATAATCAGGTGGTTTCTACCTACTAGTTGTAGATCAATAATCAGGTGGTTTCTACCTACTAGTTGTAGATCAATATCAGGGTGGTTTCTACCTACTAGTTGTAGATCACTAATCAGGTGGTTTCTACCTACTAGTTGTAGATCAATAATCAGGTGGTTTCTACCTACTAGTTGTAGATCAATAATCAGGTGGTTTCTACCTACTAGTTGTAGATCAATAATCAGGTGGGTTTCTACCTACTAGTTGTAAGATCAATAATCAGGTGGTTTCTACCTACTAGTTGTAGATCATAATCAGGTGGTTTTCTACCTACTAGTTGTAGATCAATAATCAGGTGGTTTCTACCTACTAGTTGTAGATCAATAATCAGGTGGTTTCTACCTACTAGTTGTAGATAAATAACCAGGTGGTTTCTACCTACTAGTTGTAGATCAATAATCAGGTGGTTTCTACCTACTAGTTGTAGATCAATAATCAGGTGGTTTCTGCCTACTAGTTGTAGATCAAATAATCAGGTGGTTTCTACCTACTAGTTGTAGATCAATAATCAGGTGGTTTCTACCTACTAGTTGTAGATCAATAATCAGGTGGTTTCTACCTACTAGTTGTAGATCAATAATCCGGTGGTTTCTACCTACTAGTTGTAGATCAATATTCAGGTGGTTTCTTCCTACTAGTTGTAGATCAATAATCAGGTGGTTTCTACCTACTAGTTGTAGATCAATAATCAGGTGGTTTCTACCTACTAGTTGTAGATCAATAATCAGGTGGTTTCTGCCTACTAGTTGTAGATCAATAATCAGGTGGTTTCTACCTACTAGTTGTAGATCAATAATCAGGTGGTTTCTACCTACTAGTTGTAGATCAATAATCAGGTGGTTTCTACCTACTAGTTGTAGATCAATAATCAGGTGGTTTCTACCTACTAGTTGTAGATCAATAATCAGGTGGTTTCTGCCTACTAGTTGTAGATCAATATCAGGTGGTTTCTACCTACTAGTTGTAGATCAATAATCAGGTGGTTTCTGCCTACTAGTTGTAGATCAATAATCAGGTGGTTTCTGCCTACTAGTTGGTAGATCAATAATCAGGTGGTTTCTGCCTACTATTGTAGATCAATAATCAGGTGGTTTCTGCCTACTAGTTGTAGATCAATAATCAGGTGGTTTCTACCTACTAGTTGTAGATCAATAATCAGGTGGTTTCTACCTACTAGTTGTAGATCAATAATCAGGTGGTTTCTACCTACTAGTTTGTAGATCAATAATCAGGTGGTTTCTGCCTACTAGTTGTAGATCAATAATCAGGTGGTTTCTACCTACTAGTTGTAGATCAATAATCAGGTGGTTTCTACCTACTAGTTGTAGATCAATAATCAGGTGGTTTTCTGCCTACTAGGTGTAGATCAATAATCAGGTGGTTTCTCCCTAATAGTTGTAGATCAATTATCAGGTGGTTTCTACCTACTAGTTGTAGATCAATAATAAGGTGGTTTCTACCTACTAGTTGTAGATCAATAATCAGGTGGTTTCTGCCTACTAGTTGTAGACTCAATAATCAGGTGGTTTCTACCTAATAGTTTGTAGATCAATAATCAGGGTGTTTCTACCTCCTACTAGTTGTAGATCACATAATCAGGTGGTTTCTACCTACTAGTTGTAGAGTCAATAATCAGGTGGTTTCTACCTACTAGTTGTAGATCAATAATCAGGTGGTTTCTACCTCTAGTTGTAGATCAATATCAGGTGGTTTCTACCTACTAGTTGTAATTCAATAATCAGGTGGTTTCTACCTACTTAGTTGTAGATCAATAATCAGGTGGTTTCTGCCCTACTAGTTGTAGATCAATAATCAGGTGGTTTATACCTACTAGTTGTAGATCAATAATCAGGTGGTTTCTACCTACTAGTTGTAGATCAATAATCAGGTGGTTTCTACCTACTAGTTGTAGATCAATAATCAGGTGGTTTCTACCTACTAGTTGTAGATCAATAATCAGGTGGTTTCTACCTACTAGTTGTAGATCAATAATCAGGTGGTTTCTACCTACTAGTTGTAGATCAATAATCAGGTGGTTTCTACCTACTAGTTGTAGATCAATAATCAGGTGGTTTCTACCTACTAGTTGTAGATCAATAATCAGGTGGTTTCTACCTAATAGTTGTAGATCAATAATCAGGTGGTTTCTACCTACTAGTTGTAGATCAATAATCAGGTGGTTTCTGCCTACTAGTTGTAGATCAATAATCAGGTGGTTTCTACCTACTAGTTGTAGATCAATAATCAGGTGGTTTCTGCCTACTAGTTGTAGATCAATAATCAGGTGGTTTCTGCCTACTAGTTGTAGATCAATAATCAGGTGGTTTCTGCCTACTAGTTGTAGATCAATAATCAGGTGGTTTCTGCCTACTAGTTGTAGATCAATAATCAGGTGGTTTCTACCTACTAGTTGTAGATCAATAATCAGGTGGTTTCTGCCTACTAGTTGTAGATCAATAATCAGGTGGTTTCTACCTACTAGTTGTAGATCAATAATCAGGTGGTTTCTGCCTACTAGTTGTAGATCAATAATCAGGTGGTTTCTACCTACTAGTTGTAGATCAATAATCAGGTGGTTTCTACCTACTAGTTGTAGATCAATAATCAGGTGGTTTCTACCTACTAGTTGTAGATCAATAATCAGGTGGTTTCTACCTACTAGTTGTAGATCAATAATCAGGTGGTTTCTACCTACTAGTTGTAGATCAATAATCAGGTGGTTTCTACCTACTAGTTGTAGATCAATAATCAGGTGGTTTCTACCTACTAGTTGTAGATCAATAATCAGGTGGTTTCTAACTACTAGTTGTAGATCAATAATCAGGTGGTTTCTGCCTAATAGTTGTAGATCAATAATCAGGTGGTTTCTACCTACTAGTTGTAGATCAATATTCAGGTGGTTTCTACCTACTAGTTGTAGATCAATAATCAGGTGGTTTCTACCTACTAGTTGTAGATCAATAATCAGGTGGTTTCTGCCTACTAGTTGTAGATCAATAATCAGGTGGTTTCTACCTACTAGTTGTAGATCAATAATCAGGTGGTTTCTGCCTACTAGTTGTAGATCAATAATCAGGTGGTTTCTACCTACTAGTTGTAGATCAATAATCAGGTGGTTTCTACCTACTAGTTGTAGATCAATAATCAGGTGGTTTCTACCTACTAGTTGTAGATCAATAATCAGGTGGTTTCTACCTACTAGTTGTAGATCAATAATCAGGTGGTTTCTACCTACTAGTTGTAGATCAATAATCAGGTGGTTTCTACCTACTAGTTGTAGATCAATAATCAGGTGGTTTCTACCTACTAGTTGTAGATCAATAATCAGGTGGTTTCTACCTACTAGTTGTAGATCAATAATCAGGTGGTTTCTACCTACTAGTTGTAGATCAATAATCAGGTGGTTTCTACCTACTAGTTGTAGATCAATAATCAGGTGGTTTCTACCTACTAGTTGTAGATCAATAATCAGGTGGTTTCTGCCTACTAGTTGTAGATCAATAATCAGGTGGTTTCTACCTACTAGTTGTAGATCAATAATCAGGTGGTTTCTACCTACTAGTTGTAGATCAATAATCAGGTGGTTTCTACCTACTAGTTGTAGATCAATAATCAGTGGTTTCTACCTACTAGTTGTAGATCAATAATCAGGTGGTTTCTACCTACTAGTTGTAGATCAATATCAGGTGGTTTCTACCTACTAGTTGTAGATCAATAATCAGGTGGTTTCTACCTACTAGTTGTAGATCAATAATCAGGTGGTTTCTGCCTACTAGTTGTAGATCAATAATCAGGTGGTTTCTACCTACTAGTTGTAGATCAATAATCAGGTGGTTTCTACCTACTAGTTGTAGATCAATAATCAGGTGGTTTCTACCTACTAGTTGTAGATCAATAATCAGGTGGTTTCTACCTACTAGTTGTAGATCAATAATCAGGTGGTTTCTACCTACTAGTTGTAGATCAATAATCAGGTGGTTTCTGCCTACTAGTTGTAGATCAATAATCAGGTGGTTTCTACCTACTAGTTGTAGATCAATAATCAGGTGGTTTCTACCTACTAGTTGTAGATCAATAATCAGGTGGTTTCTACCTACTAGTTGTAGATCAATAATCAGGTGGTTTCTACCTACTAGTTGAAGATCCTTGTCATCATCTTACTCTACATATATAAAATATGATGTCTTTAAGTTGTAAGTCCCCCTGCCATCTCTACATAGATAAAATATGTTTTTGTGAGTTGTAAGTCCTCCAACCATCTCTGTCTAGCATGTGGCCAATACTAAAATGTCAAAAATTATATTTGATTTCTGGAACATTTAATATCCAATGCTTATTTTTATGACTTATTCAAAACTGTTCGTGGCAAACTGCTAAAAATACATAGCCTCATATCATTCATTTCAAAGACAGAAGTAGGGATATAAGACTTCAAATATGTGATTACTGTAGATTGGCAACACTGGCAAGAAGTGGAATAATACAATAAGTCAAATCAAATCAAATTTTATCAGTCACAAGCGCCGAATACAACAGGTGTAGACTTGTCAGTGAAATGCTTACTTACGAGCCCCTAACCGACAGTGCAGTTTCAAAAAATAAGAGATAAAAGCAACAAGTAATTATAGAGGAGCAGTAGTGTGGGGAATAACAGTAGTGTTCTTGCTGACAAGCACAGTAATTACCCTGATCAGACTTACTGTATATTATAGACCATTGTTAAGAAGGAGAATTGTTCCACTGATCAGACTTACTGTATATTATAAGAAGGAAAATCCCATGACACCAGATCGATGTCTGTGCTAATGGGGGCAGGCCAATGACTTAGTGAAACTTTAAAGGGAATTGGATTCTCTTTCCTTAAACAGTTTAAAATCACATTACATAATTTCACAAATAGATTTGTCTTTACTCATTCATTTTATACAACAATTAGATGCATGCCTCACAACTGAGACTCTTGTATAAACAGAGCTATGGTAATGTGGCTGAATTGTCTCTAATGAGTTTCACAAACATTAAACGAAATGGACCGGTCATAACTGGATTCTCCCCCAACCGTGTACACATTCTCCAAAACATGGACATTGTTCAGTTCTCAAGTTCTATGATGGAGAAGAGGTTCCTTTGTTCTCCTGTGAAAACTTCTCTCTATAGTGCCTGGCCATGAGGAGAGACTCCTCTAGGAATTTATGACCTGCGATAACAGAGCCTGGGTGTAGGGGGAAGATAGAGGTGGTGAGAGAGAGGGGGGATGGTGCAGAGAGAGGGGGATGGTACTCGCTATCCACAAAGAGGTCCACGTCATGACATCTGGCATTCTCTGGATTTATGGTGCTTTCAAAACAACTGGAACTCGTAAAAAAACTGTCAAATCATGATGACATCATTGATCTTCAGGTCGTAGCTCTAGAAAGAGGCCGGATTTACAATTCAGAGTTGGATGACCGTTCAAAACGTATTTTCCCAGTCGGAGCTCATTTATTCCCAACTTCCCAATTGTCTTGAACTCACTGTAGTCAAGTTTTCGCTGTTCTGAGTTAACAGTTGTTTTGAGCGAGCCACAAATCATGCTTCATTGACAGCATGGCCAATGTTGAATGTTTATCATTTTAAACTTGGAAAAGAGACCCTTAATCCCAGATTTGGGACCACACAGCCACTACACTGAATAGCAGGCTAGTGATTGCTTTGCAATGCCTGCAGTTAGCCACTGATTCCTTCCAAACCACTCATTGTTGAACTTGCAATTTCCAACTTCTTGTGTAAGGTTTATGTCCAATGAGCACTGATATGTTTTATCTATAATTTCTCTTCAAATGACTTGCCAGTAGATGTCAGTCCAATCAAAGCACCTCTAAATCAAATAATTTTATTTGTCACATACACATGGTTAGCAGGTGTTAATAACATGCATATCCTAGCTTCTGAGTTGGTGTAGGAGGCAGTTAAAAATGGGCACATATTTTTTTCAAAATTATCAATACTGCCCCCTAGCCCCAACAGGTTTTAAAACTCTCAGAACCTCTACATATGTGATTTGACGTCATTTTATCTGTGGCCAATGATTTTGAGCCTTCTTGGATGGGTATTTCTAATGTAACTCTGGCAGCACCTAAGGGGCTAGAATTCTCCAGGTCTCCCCTTAGACTTGGAGGTGACGTAGTTTCCCGTGAGTGACAGAACACTGAGCCAATCACGGCACTACGCTCTGTATTTTCTGCTGGCTTGCCCCACCACCACAAAAATCACTGAGCTGGGCTGAAACACCTGCATTTTGGAGCCGCCTTACTCAAGAAATCAAAAAAGAGACCATGTTTGTATTCGACTTTAACTCAATTACATATATTTTTTACATTGTTTGCAAACTGATATGTGACACTTATTAATGCCAAAATAACATGCAAAACAGGAAACAGCACCCCCCCCTAAAAAAATAACAGCTACTGGATACAGGATACTGTTGTGTGTGTCCAGTGTGTGACACAGGGACACTGAGGAGTCATACCAATATTTACAATCATATATTTACACACTAGAGAGCTATTCTACATTGTTGCTCCAGTGTGTCTTACTGAACATGACCCTGATTAGAGTGAAACATCACATTGTGTTTGACAGAGACACTGAGGTACCATTATACCAAAGATGAAACCCTGGATAGAGGAAATTAATGAATGTGGAGGTGAATGTGTGCAGGTGGGTCAGTGTGTCAGAAGATACTCTATAGAAGGACAGAGTGCCGGCTGTCCAGTCCAGATACACTCCTACTCTGTGGGAGCTGGAGGGGCGGACGTCTATGGTAGTGGAATTATTATTGTGCCAGGCAATGTAACTGCTGTCAGAGCAGCGCAGACACCAGGACTTGTCATTGTATCCAAGCCAACAGTCATCACCCCATCCTCTCCTGTTGATACCTTTATATGTCACTCCTATATCAGCCCTTATCCCACTCCACTCTACCTCCCAGTAACAGCGCCCCATAAGACCCTCTCTACACAGCACCTGTGCACAGTACTCAAATCTCTCTGGGTGATCAGGATACGGATGCTTCAATCCCATATGTGTCAGCTTTCTGTTCTCCTCAGACAGAGAGAGCTCTCTTTGTACTGTGTTTAGGTCCAGTGTGAGATCACAGACATCTGATGGATGAAACCAGACACAATATTAGAAATCATCATCATTCACATTAGAATGTTAACTCACTTTTCACTAATTCATTTAATGTAGATGTTTCTAGGTATCAAAAGGAGAAGTTAAGGTAACTTGAGACTTGTTGAATGATCATATGTTATACTGTATGGTAATATAAAAAACAATTATTCCCATTAATTACATACACACACATTGTCACACCAACTCTTTGTAAACTTTGTTGTTCCTGATTTCTGCTTCTGTAGAACTACAGCTGATATTTAATGTGACCAAGTAAGTAATGATGGTGGTCTTTGACTCAGTTCAAGTTAATAAGACTTATTCTTAGTCATATTCTTCACAGCAGTCAACACTCACATTTTCTAAGCCCAGGTTTCATTGTGTACTCTCCACCATGTTCCACACTGTAGTGGTAAGCAGAAGAACAGACAGTCATTGAGGGATACATCTGAACACACACACACACACACACACACACACACACACACACACACACACACACACACACACACACACACACACACACACACACTCTGACCACCACTTGGACAAAGTTGTATGTCTTATCCAGATTGTGTGTCCAGTGTGTGTGTATGTGTCCAGTTGGTGTGTGTGTTTGTGTCGTGTGTGTATGTGTCCAGTGTGTGTGTCCAGTGTGTTTGTTTATGTGTTCTGTGTTTCACACAGATACACACAAGACAATCAAGACAATTACACACAGACACACACACACTGGACACACACACACAGTCAGCATATAACTTTGTCCAAGTCCAGAATGTTTGTCTGATATGAACATTGACATAAACCCTCTACATACTTGAGTTTCTCCAGTCTGCAGTGTGGATCCTCCAGTCCAGCAGAGAGCAGTCTGACTCCTGAGTCTCCTGGGTGATTGTAGCTCAGGTCCAGCTCTCTCAGGTGTGAGGGGTTTGACTTCAGAGCTAAGACCAGAGAATCACAGCCTTCCTCTGTGACTAGACAGCGTGACAGCCTGCAAAGAGTCAAATCATATCAAAACCACACTCCTATTCTTTGGTGGTGAAAATAGTGGCAGTGTATATTTTTTCACAATTTTCATTAGTTTAAGCTGTTTCTCTATTGTTGTGACTTGAAGATAAGATCACATTTAATGACCAATTTATGCAGAAATCCAGGTTATTACAAAGGGTTCACATACTTTTTCTTGCCACTGTATATGTGTATATTATCTCAAATAAAATGTGACATTCTGTACTGTTGCCTAATATAAAACATTATTTCTGAAATGCAAAATGCTGGAGCATAGCACCACTTTTAAAACTGTAAGCGTCACTGTCCAAACACATATGTTGTGGACTAAGTGTGTCTGTTAAACACATGTGGATCTGGTGAACAGTTATCACCTGTTGACCAACTACAGGAATACTGACCTCAGAGTCTCCAGTTTACAGTGGGGATTCCCCAGTCCAGCAGAGAGCAGCTCCACTCCTGAATCCTTCAGGTCATTGTTACTCAGATCCAGCTCTCTAAGGTGTGAGGGGTTTGACCTCAGAGCTGAGACCAGAGAAGCACAGCCTTCCTCTGTGACTCCACAGCCTGACAGCCTGCAAAGAGTAAAATCTTATTAAAATCACACTGATATTCTTTGGTGATGAAAATAGTGGCAGTATATATTTTTTTACCTGTTAGGGATAGGGGGCAGTATTTACACGGCCGGATAAAAAAACGTACCCGATTTAATCTTAATACTACTGCCCAGAAACTAGAATATGCATATAATTATTGGCTTTGGATAGAAAACACCCTAAAGTTTCTAAGACTGTTTGAATGGTGTCTGTGAGTATAACAGAACTCATATGGCAGACAAAAACCTGAGAAGATTCCTTACAGGAAGTGGCCTGTCTGACAATTTCTTGGGCTACTTCAATCTCTTTATTGAATACTGAGGATCTTTGCTGTAACGTGACACTTCCTACGGCTCCCATAGGCTCCCAGAAGGCGGCAAAAAGCTGAATGATGTCTTTGGAGCCCCTGGCAGAAAAACATTAGCGCATTTGCTAAGTGGTCGATCAGAGTACACTGAGACTGAGGCGCATACACGAGGCGACACCATGTTTTTATTTTCTCTGTCTTTGAACGTAAACAGGGTTTCCCGGTCGGAATATTATCGCTTTTTTACGAGAAAAATGGCATAAAAATTGATTTTAAACAGCGGTTGACATGCTTCGAAGTACGGTAATGGAATATTTAGAATTTTTTTGTCACGAAACGCGTCACCCTTCTTTACCCTTCGGATAGTGTCTTGAACGCACGAACAAAACAGAGGATATTTGAACATAACTATGGATTATTTTGAGCCAAACCAACATTTGTTATTGAAGTAGAAGTCCTGGGAGTGCATTCTGACGAAAAACAGCAAAGGTAATCCAATTTTTCTTATAGTAAATCTGACTTTGGTGAGGGCAAAAATTGGTGGGTGTCTAAATAGCTAGCCGTGATGGCTGGGCTATCTACTCAGAATATTGCAAAATGTGCTTTCACCGAAAAGCTATTTTAAAATCGGACATAGCGAGTGCATAAAGGAGTTCTGTATCTATAATTCTTAAAATAATTATGTTTTTTGTTAACGTTTATCGTGAGTAATTTAGTAAATTCACCGGAAGTTTGCGGTGGGTATGCTAGTTCTGAACGTCACATGCTAATGTAAAAAGCTGTTTTTTGATATAAATATGAACTTGATTGAACAAAACATGCATGTATTGTATAACATAATGTCCTAGGATTGTCATCTGATGAAGATCAAAGGTTAGTGCTGCATTTAGCTGTGGTTTGGGTTTATGTGACATTATATGCTAGCTTGAAAAATGGGTGTCTGATTATTTCTTGCTGGGTACTCTGCTGACATAATCTAATGTTTTGCTTTCGTTGTAAAGCCTTTTTGAAATCGGACAGTGTGGTTAGATTAACGAGAGTCTTGTCTTTAACATGGTGTAAAATAGTCATATGTTTGAGAAATTGAAGTAATAGCATTTCTAAGGTATTTGAATAACGCGCCACGGGATTCCACTGGCTGTTGAGTAGGTGGGAGTGTCCTGAAACCTGCCATATCTATTCATAAACAGATGTTTCATTATTAGAAATGACAAATGATCAAAGTATTGCTTGTAGAGATTAAAATGCATATTACAAATATTTGAATAGACTGAAAAAAACTGTTTAAAAAGCAGTATCAGTCAAAAGACACAGTGAGGTATCAGATTTAGATTGTATTGACACCATATCTATTTTGACAGTGAAGATAACATTTTAAATGTGGCTCTAAACGCCAACATTTTGGATTTCAGATCAAATGTTTCATATGAGGTGACAGTATATAATGTCACCTTTAATTTGAGAATATTTTATTACATATCTGTTTCACCATTTAGAAAAATGAAAGCACTTTATGTATCTAGTCCCCCTATTTAAAGAAGTCATAAGTATTCTGACCAATTCACTCATAGTGGCTTAAAGTAGTCACAAGTTGAGTATTTGATCAGATATTCCTTGAACGCAGCGACTACATCAAGCTTGTGACTCAAACTCGTTGATTGCTTTTGCAGTTTGTTTTGGTTGTGTTTTGGGTTGTGTTTTGCCCAATATTAAAATGGTGGATGGTGTAACGTCTGCTTCCAGCTCACACTCTCAAACACGTAGGTCCCCCTGAACGCAGCTCACTCTCCAGATCCCAGTCACCTGAATTCTGATATATCAGTCTCCTGAAACCTGCCATATCTATTCATAAATTAATGTATCATAATATAAATTACAAATTATCAACGTTTTGCCTGCAGATAGAAACATGTATAGTACAAATATTTGAGTAGACTGACCAGACCAGTTTAAAAGCAGTATCAGTCAAAAGACAGACAGTGAGGTATCAGATTTAGATTGTATTGAGTATACAGTCCACACCATATCTATTTTGACATTTACATTACATTTTAAATGTGGCTCTAAACTCCAACATTTTGGATTTCAGATCAAATGTTTCATATGAGGTGACAGTATATAATGTCACCTTTTATTTGAGGATTTTTAAATAGATATCTGTTTCACCATTTAGAAAAATAAAAGCACTTTATGTATCTAGTCCCCCCATTTGATGAAGTCATAAGTATTCTGACAAATTCACTTACAGCGTATTAAAGTAGTCAAAAGTTGAGTATTTGGTCTGATATTCCTTGAATGCAATGATTACATCAAGCTTGTGACTCAAACTCGTTGATAGCATTTGCAGTTTGTTTTGGGTTGTGTTTTGCCCAATATTAAAATGGTGGACGATGACTGGAGTAATTTTCTGTCTAAGTGAGTAGATAACATGTTCCAAACAAAACTAAATGAATCCTGATGATGCCATGAATGAATCATGAATAATAATGAGTGAGTAAGTTACAGAGGTTACAACTAAACATGCTAACCTCTCACCATTACCAATAACAGAGGCTACAACAAGACATGCTAACCTCTCACCATTACCAATAACAGAGGCTACAACAAAACATGCTAACCTCTCACCATTACCAATAACAGAGGCTACAACAAAACATGCTAACCTCTCACCATTACCAATAACAGAGGATACAACAAAACATGCTAACCTCTCACCATTACCAATTGCAGGAAAGGTTAGCATTTCCTTTGTGCCTCTGTAACTTTGTTATTCGTAAATATTCACGATAAATTAATAATTATTCATAATCATGGTATCATCCACATGAATGTAGAAGTGTTCAGAAACATCTTCTATTCTTACTTACAATACAAGTGAAGTGACTCCAAAATGACAGGACATTATTCACCATTCAGTTTCTATTAGGAAAAACATCATCCAAAACACAACCAAAGCAAACTGCAAATGAATTCAACAAGTTAGTAGAATCACAAGCTTGATGTAATCACTGCAGGCATGGAATATGGGACCAAACACTAAACTATTGACTAAATGAATTTGCACAAATAATAACGACTTTTTCATATGGAAGAACTACACAGTTGAAATAGGAAGTGTACATACACTTAGGTTGAGTCATTAAAATGTGTTTTTCAACCACTCCACAAATGTATTGTTAACAAACTATAGTTTTGGCAAGTCGGTTAGGACATCTACTTGGTGCATGACACAAGTAACTTTTCCAACAGTTGTTTACAGACAGATTATTTCACATATAATTCACTGTATCACAATACCAGTGGGTCAGAAGTTTAGATACACTAAGTTGACTGTGCCTTTAAACAGCTTGGAAAATTCCAGAAAATGATGGCATGGCTTTAGAAGCTTCTGATAGGCAAAATGACATCATTTGAGTCAATTGGAGGTGTACCTGTGGATGTATATCAAGGCCTACCTTCAAACTCAGTGGCTCTTTGCTTGACATCATGGGAAAATCAAAAGAAATCAGCCAAGACCTGAGAAAAAAATTGTAGACCTCCACAAGTCTGGTTCATCCTTGGGAGCAATTTCCAAATGCCTGAAGGTACCACGTTCATCTGTACAAACAATAGTACGCAAGGATAAACACCATGGGTGTCACAAAAAATGTCGTACTGGAGAGAAGAGGACCAAGACGCAGTGGGAATATGGATACTTACTTTAATAGACTCAAGTAAGGCATCCACAGGAAAAACAATAACACGACAGCAACAGTTTGCAGGCTAACAAAAGCAGTGCAAAACAACTACCCACAACCCAAAAGAAAAACACACACTCCTATATAGGACTTCCAATCAAAGGCAACTCAACACACCTGCCTTCAATTGGAAGTCCCAATCACCAACACACACAAAACTGCCGCGTCCTGACCCCAAAACTAATACAATAGCTCCATCTGCTGGTCATGACGTGACAATGGGACAACACAGCCGTCACGCCGCTCAGGAAGGAGACTTGTTCTGTCTCCTAGAGATGAACATACTTTGGTGAGAAAAGTGCAACTAAATCCCAGAACGACAGCAAAGGACCTTGTGATGCTGGAAGAAACAGGTACAAAAGTATCTATATCCACAGTAAAACGAGTCCTATATCTACATTACCTGAAAGGCCGCTCAGCAAGGAAGAGGCCACTGCTCCAAAACCGCCATAAAAAAGACAGACTACGGTTTGCAACTGCACATGGGGACAAAGATTGTACTTTTTGGAGAAATGTCCTCTGGTTTGATGAAACAAAAATATAACTGTTTGGCCATAATGACCATCGTTATGTTTGGAGGAAAAAGGGAGAGGCTTGCAAGTCGAAGAACACCATCCCAACCGTGAAGCACGTGGAGGGGGGGGTCAGCATCATGTTGTGGGGGTGCTTTGCTGCAGGAGGGACTGGTGCACTTCACAAAATAGATGGCATCATGAGGGAGGGAAAAGGATGTGGATATATTGAAGCAACATCTCAAGACATCAGTCAGGAAGTTAAAGCTTGGTCGCAAATGGGTCTTCCAAATGGACAATGATCCCAAGCGTTCTTACAAAGTTGTGGAAAAGTTGCTTAAGGACAACAAAGTCAAGGTATTGGAGTGGCCATCACAAAGCCCTGACTGCATTCCTATAGAACATTTGTGGGCAGAACTGAAGAAGTGTGTGCGAGCAAGGAGGCCTACAAACCTGACTCAGTTAGACCAGCTCTGTCAGGAAAATTCACCGAACTTATTGTGGGAAGCTTGTGGAAGGCTACCCAAAACGTTTGACCCAAGTTAAACAATGTAAAGTCAATGCTACCAAATACTAATTGAGTGTATGTAAACTTCTGACCCACTGGGAATGTGATGAAAGAAATAAAAGCTGAAATAAATCATACTCTACTATTATTCTGACATTTCACATTCTTAAAATAAAGTGGTGATCCTAACTGACCTACGACAGGGAATCTTTACTAGGATTAAATGTCAAGAATTGTGAAAAATGTAGTTTAAATGTATTTGACTAAGGTGTGTGTAAACTTCCAACTTCAACTGTAGGACTGGTGAACAGTTATCACTTGTTGACCAACTACAGGAATACTGACCTCAGAGTCTCCAGTTTACAGTGGGGATTCCCCAGTCCAGCAGAAAGCAGCTTCACTCCTGAATCCTTCAGGTCGTTGTTACTAAGATCCAGCTCTCTCAGGTGTGAGGGGTTTGACCTCAGAGCTGAGACCAGAGAATCACAGCCGTCCTCTGTGACTCCACAGCCTGACAGCCTGACAAAGAGATCATCATGACATCAAAAACACACTGTTCATTTAGCCAGTAGTGTAGAAGGACAATGGCAGAAGAATTTGGTTTATTCTCTCAAACAACATATAGATTTGTCATGACGTTGGCCTGTGGGTAAGGTTTATGACCCCCCCATAAATACCTTCTCCCTTCCCCTCTCTCTCTGACCCTACTGAAGGACTGAAATAGCCTGTGTTAAATATAGAGAGTCTGGGAACATCAAACATGGGGAAAGGAACCATCTTTTGATAATAAAACCAGTTGGAAATATGCTTGATAACGTAATGAGTATGTATGTCAGTTCATTGTTATCTGAGACATTATGATTGATGACAGGAGGACATAAACTTTACCTGAGAAAGTATACACCCTCTAGTTATCAGAGTCACATGGAATTGTTATGCAATTGAAATGTTTGATATTGAAATTGTTTGTTAGGAGATTAAATGTAATTTTAGCTTCCAAATGAGAGAATTGGGTTTTCATAAGGAAAGTGCCCTGCCGATCAGTGGCCCAACCCTTTGTAGAGACATGGGGTTATAAACGATGGGGCGCCTCCTTCCTCCCCCTCTCCACTATATAAGTCTTTGACGAAAAGACATTCAGGTGTGTTCCAGTACGTGAGGACTGCAGCCTCTACGTTATAAGGACAGACACATATCAAGAACAGAACTAAGCCAACCTCGGCGTGAGCTATGGTATGAACTGGTATGAACTTTGAGCTTATTCACTACAGAAGTGATACTTCCTAGCCGTTGAGTTAGCCGCTGCTAACGTGGGCTAGGAAAGGACGGACGACGGATCCAGTCTAACAACCAGACGAAGATACCACCACCATTGACATTCTTCCACTACACAACAGGAAGATCTGTTGGCCAACCACGGCCAGCATCTACGACCAATCTACCGAAGCGCAGCTCAGAGTAAATATTTATTGCATTTTCCTTTTCCAAATGGGCGGTAATTTAGAATGCATAAGATAATGTATTTACGATAGCATAGCAGCTGTTTCTTTGTTCCTAAGTCTTCCCGCTCTTTCATTCAAGCCCAACCCCCTTTTCCTTTGTGTAACCAGCCATGATACAGGCTCCGTCCACCAGGACGTTTTCTGTATGACATCATATGAATTCTGTGTATTTGTAATTCTGTGTGATTAGTTAGGTATTTAGTAAATAAATAATTAAACCCAATTTTGTATTGCTGATTCAACTTGTTAGCCAGGGTTCGTGAAGATAACCAAGAATTTATAACTTTCATGATGAGATTGAAAATAAGATAAGATTGACTGCTATCGATGTAAAATATTCCGAAGTATTTTAAGAGTTTATTCAGAAGATAACAGCTCTATAAACGTTCTTCTGTGGTGCCCCGACTTTCTAGTTAATTACATTTACATGATTAGCTTAATCAGGTAATATTAATTACAGAGAAATAATTTTATAAGTTAGCATGTCATATCACTTAATCCGGCATAGCCAAAGACACGACAGATTCATCTTCCATCTCCTAGAATTGTATGGTCATATTGGTATACTAATGTGAAAATCAATGCACTGATTCAATATGTTGTTTAATGTAATTGTATAAACATATTATAATACATATTTTTCTCTAAACTTAATATTTCTTCCTGATGATTAGATCTTATATGTCATTTTATTTACTCACAGAGCAGCTCTGGAGGCTTTGACCACTGGCAGCAGCCTCAGAAGACCTTCCTCTGATCTGGAGTATTTCTTCAGGTCAAACACATCCAGCTCCTTTTCTGAAGTCAGCAACACAAAGACCAGAGCTGACCACTGTGCAGGTGACAGTTTGGCTCTAGAGAGACTTCCTGATCTCAGGTATCTTTGGATCTCCTCCACTAGAGAATGGTCATTCAGTTCATTCAGACAGTGGAACAGATTGATGCTCCTCTCTGGAGAGGGATTCTCCCTGATCTTCTCCTTGATGTACTTGACTGTTTCTTCATGGCTCTGTGAGCTGCTTCTTGTCTTTGTCAGTAGACCTTGTAAGTGCTTCTGATTGGACTCAAGTGAGAGGCCCAGAAGGAAGCGAAGGAAAAGGTCCAGGTTTCCCGTCTCACTTTGTAAGGCTTTATCCACAGCACTCTTGTAGAAAGTAACTTCAGACTTGTCTTTTGTTTGCAGTTTGTCAAATAGATTCTCATGGTTGTTGATGAATGAGAGGAACACATATACAGCAGCCAGAAACTCCTGAATGCTCAGATGAACGAAGCAGTACACCTTGTCTTGGTACAGAACACATTCCTCTTTAAAGATCTGTGTGCACAATCCTGAGTACACAGAGGCTTCATTGACATCAATGCCAGCCTCTTTCAGGTCTTCTTCATAGAAAATCAGATTGCCCTTCACTAGCTGTTGAAAAGCCAGTTTTCCCAGTGACAGAATGCTCTCTTTATTCCACTGTGAACCTGTCTCTTCTTTCCCAAGATACTTTTCATTCTTCTGTGTTGTATGAAACACTACAAGGTGTGTGTACATCTCAGTCAGAGTCTTGGGCATCTGTTCTCTCTTATGTTTCAGCATGTGTTCAAGGACTGTTGCAGAAATCCAACAAAAGACTGGAATGTGGCACATGATGTGGAGGCTCCTTGATGTCTTTATGTGTGAGATGATTCTGCTGGCCAGGTCCTCATCACTGAATCTCTTCCTGAAGTACTGCTCCTTCTGTGGGTCATTGAACCCTCGTACCTCTGTCACCTGGTCAACACACCCTGAAGGGATCTTATTGGCTGCTGCAGGTCGGGTAGTTATCCAAAGGAGAGCAGAGGGAAGCAGATTTCCCTTGATAAGATTTGTCAGCAGAACATCCACTGAGGTTGACTTTGTGACGTCCCAACAGATCTTGTTCTTCTGGAAGTCTAGGGGCAGTCGGCACTCATCCAGACCATCAAAGATGAACAGAACTTTGTACTTGTCGTAGTTGGAGATTCTTGATTGCTTGGTTTCCATTGAGAAGTGTTTGAGAAGTTCAATCAAAGTGAGATTTTCACCTTTCATCAAATTCAGCTCCCGGAAAGGGAATGAAAATACAAATTGGACATCCTGATTTGCTTTTCCTTCAGCCCAGTCCAGAATAAACTTCTGCACAGAGACGGTTTTTCCAATGCCAGCGACTCCCTTTGTCAGCACAGTTCTGATACGTTTGTCTTGTCCAGTTAAGGGTTTGAAGATGTCGTTACATTTGATTGCAGTCTCTGGTCTTGCTTGTTTCCTGGTTGTGGTCTCAATCTGTCTCAGCTCATGTTCATTATTGACCTCTCCTGTTCCACCCTCTGTGATGTAGAGCTCTGTGTAGATCTTATTGAGAAGTGTTGGGTTTCCTTGTTTAGCGATCCCCTCAAATACACATTGGAACTTCTTCTTTAGATTAGATTTGAGTTCACGTTGGCAAATCACAGCAAGCTCATCTGAATCTAGAAATAACACAGAGGATATTAATATTACGTCTGTTTTAATGCCTACAGTATTGTAGGACTCTTAAAGTTTTAAATTATAATGATTTATTCTCTTAACTGACTGTATAAATGTGTAAATGTTTTCATAATGCATTACAGACTGGTGTGACTGATTACATTATTATTGGTATTACTGATGGTATTATTAATGTTGTCTCTCTCTCTCTATCTAAATGAATCACAACAACACATCCCTGCTGCTACTTGATGAGGTCACTAGGTGTTGTGTTAGGGCTGCTACAATATCATTGAGTTACACAGCTACTTTAGCTGTACTTTAGCTACAGCTTTTAACTGTTATAAAACAGCATTCAACATGAGGCAGACAGCTCTTACTGTTCTCCAGTGTGTCAGCAAGCTCCTTCTGGTTCATTTTCCTCAGGACGTGCAGTGTGATCTTCAGAGCCCCCTCTCTGGCACTGCTCTCCTGCTTCTCATCTTCAGCATCCACCACTTCCTTATCCTGCTTCTGACTCTCAAAGCCTTCTGGGAGTTCTGGACTAAGGATCCTCTTGAACATCTTCAGCTCGTTCTTCACAAATATCATAATATTCTCTTCAAGCAACTGAAATAAATAAAGTAAATAAGTTAAGCAAGAGAATAAATGCTTTCTCATTAACACATTATTGAATGATTGACAGATCAACTTTACTTGAGGTAAACAAAATCAAATGTACATAACAGGACCACATACACTGAATATGGAGTCCAGGTCTGTTTGACGACTCTGGGAAGACTGACCACTGAGAATCTCTGACTCTGATCTCTCCTGTTGGTTTCTGTGGACAAAACATGAGATTACATCTCCTCATCCAGGGAGTGAGTGAGTACGGACAGACAAACAGACAGACATAGACAGAAAGCGGGATAGAAAGTCAGAGACAGACAGAGACAGACAGAGAGACAGACAGACAGAGACAGAAAGCGAGACAGACAGTCAGAGACAGACAGAGACAGACAGACAGACAAACAGAGACACAGACAGAAAGCGGGACAGACAAACAGAGATAGACAGAGACAGACAGACCTTTAGTCTACTACTGCTACTGTTACTATACTTCAGGGTAGAGGAGGAAGCCACTACCAATTACACACACAGCTTTCCTGTTTCCTGTTTCCGGTCACAACTTGCAGACTTGTTTACGCTGCTGTGCGTTTTTGTTGCCGATCTTACTTTGCTACCTGACGGTTTTTACTTTTTCATTACCGTATATTTTTACTTTTTACCCTCACTCAACTTTTTCATTCAACTTTCTTACCCCGGAGGTTTTATCTGGACATGGTTCGTCAGGACTTCAAACAGCCGAAGCTAAATAACATTAACATGATGCCTTCTAATTGCAGTCGTTGTACTTATAATATACAGGAGAACGATCGCCTTACGGCAAGGATAGCTGTGCTGCAAGCCCAGCTTCAGACGCAATCGTTAGGCAAGGGTAATTTCAGTGTAGGAAAGGATGAAACAGCGTCTGTGCCACCAGCAAGTACAGATAGTAACGTTAGTATAAACCCCCTCGCACGGTCCCCGCAGCCGGACAACTTTCTCATGGCTTCTGGAGGGAAACGCTGTAGGAATGCTCAACCGGTGTCGCTTATTCAGCCGACAGAAACTTTCAACCGGTTCTCCCCATTAAGCGAGTCGGAGTCGGAGGCCGAGACTTCTCTGGTCTCTACTCCTCCCGCTGTGGGGTCTGAGACGCCGACGGCTCCCACCATTAGCTCTGACAAATTGAAAACCCTAGTCATTGGCGACTCCATTACACGCAGTATTAGACTTAAAACAAATCATCCAGCGATCATACACTGTTTACCAGGGGGCAGGGCTACCGACGTTAAGGCTAATCTAAAGACGGTGCTGGCTAAAGCTAAAACTGGCGAGTGTAGAGAGTATAGAGATATTGTTATCCACGTCGGCACCAACGATGTTAGGATGAAAAAGTCAGAAGTCACCAAGCGCAACATAGCTTCAGCGTGTAAATCAGCTAGAAAGATGTGTCGCCATCGATTAATTGTCTCTGGCCCCCTCCCAGTTAGGGGGAGTGATGAGCTCTACAGCAGAGTCTCACAACTCAATCGCTGGTTGAAAACTGTGTTCTGCCCCTCCCAAAAGATAGAATTTGTAGATAATTGGCCCTCTTTCTGGGACTCACCCACAAACAGGACCAAGCCTGGCCTGTTGAGGAGTGACGGACTCCATCCTAGCTGGAGGGGTGCTCTCATCTTATCTACGAACATAGACAGGGCTCTAACTCCTCTAGCTCCACAATGAAATAGGGTGCAGGCCAGGCAGCAGGCTGTTAGCCTGCCAGCTTAGTGGAATCTGCCATTAGCACAGTCAGTGTAGTCAGCTCAGCTTTCCCCATTGAGACCGTGTCTGTGCCTCGATCTAGGTTGGGCAAAATTAAAAATGGCGGTGTTCGCTTTAGTAATCTCACTAGTATAAAGACCTCCTCCATTCCTGCCATTATTGAAAGAGATTGTGATACTTCACATCTCAAAATTGGGTTACTTAATGTTAGATCCCTCACTTCCAAGGCAGTTATAGTCAATGAACTAATCACTTGATTGGCCTGACTGAAACATGGCTTAAGCCTGATGAATTTACTGTGTTAAATGAGGCCTCACCCCCTGGTTACACTAGTGACCATACCCCCCGTGCATCCGGTAAAGGCGGAGGTGTTGCTAATATCTACGATAGCAAATTTAAATTTACAAAAAAAAAAACAATGACGTTTTCGTCTTTTGAGCTTCTAGTCATGAAATCTATGCAGCCTACTCACTCACTTTTTATAGCCACTGTTTACAGGCCTCCTGGGCCATATGCAGTGTTCCTCACTGAGTTCCCTGAATTCCTATCGGATCTTGTAGTCATAGCAGATAATATTCTAATTTTTGGTGACTTTAACATTCACATGGAAAAGTCCACAGACCCACTCCAAAAGGCTTTCGGAGCCATCATCGACTCAGTGGGTTTTGTCCAACATGTCTCTGGAACTACTCACTGCCACAGTCATACTCTGGACCTAGTTTTGTCCCATGGAATAAATGTTGTGGATCTTAATGTTTTTCCTCATAATCCTGGATTATCGGACCACCGTTTTATTGCGTTTACAATTGCAACAAATAATCTGCTCAGACCCCAACCAAGGAGCATTAAAAGTCGTGCTATAAATTCTCAGACAACCCAAAGATTCCTTGATGCCCTTCCAGACTCCCTCTGCCTACCCAAGGACGTCAGAGGACAAAAATCCGTTAACCACCTAACCGAGGAACTCAATTTAACCTTGCGCAATACCCTAGATGCAGTTGCACCCCTAAAAATTAAAAACATCTGTCATAAGAAACTAGCTCCCTGGTATACAGAAAATACACGAGCTCTGAAGCAAGCTTCCAGAAAATTGGAACGGAAATGGCGCCACACCAAACTGGAAGTCTTCCGACTAGCTTGGAAAGTCAGTACCGTGCAGTATCGAAGAGCCCTCACTGCTGCTCGATCATCCTATTTTTCCAACTTAATTGAGGAAAATAAGAACAATCCGAAATTTCTTTTTGATACTGTCGCAAAGCTAACTAAAAAGCAGCATTCGTAAATGGAGGACGGCTTTCACTTCAGCAGTAATAAATTTATGAACTTCTTTGAGGAAAAGATCATGATCATTAGAAAGCAAATTACGGACTCCTCTTTAAATCTGCGTATTCCTCCAAAGCTCCATTGTCCTGAGTCTGCACAACTCTGCCAGGACCTTGGCTCAAGGGAGATACTAAAGTGTTTTAGTACTATATCTCTTGACACAATGATGAAAATAATCATGGCCTCCAAACCCTCAAGCTGCATACTGGACCCTATTCCAACTAAACTACTGAAAGAGCTGCTTCCTGTGCTTGGCCCTCCTATGTTGAACATAATAAACGGCTCTCTATCCACCGGATGTGTACCAAGCTCACTAAAAGTGGCAGTAATAAAGCCTCTCTTGAAAAAGCCGAATCTTGACCCAGAAATTATAAAAAAAACTATTGGCCTATATCGAATCTTCCATTCCTCTCAAAAATTTTAGAAAAAGCTGTTGCACAGCAACTCACTGCCTTCCTGAAGACAAACAATGTATACGAAACGCTTCAGTCTGGTTTTAGACCCCATCATAGCACTGAGACTGCACTTGTGAAGGTGGTAAATGACCTTTTAATGACGTCAGACCGAGGCTCTGCATCTGTCCTCGTGCTCCTAGATCTTAGTGCCGCTTTTGATTCCATCGATCACCACATTCTTTTGGAGAGATTGGAAACCCAAATTGGTCTACATGGACAAGTTCTGGCCTGGTTTAGATCTTATCTGTCGGAAAGATATCAGTTTGTCTCTGTGAATGGTTTGTCCTCTGACAAATCAATTGTAAATTTCGGTGTTCCTCAAGGTTCCGTTTTAGGACCACTATTGTTTTCACTATATATTTTACCTCTTGGGGATGTCATTCGAAAACATAATGTTAAATTTCACTGCTATGCGGACGACACACAGCTGTACATTTCAATGAAACATGGTGAAGCCCCAAAATTGCCCTCGCTAGAAGCCTGTGTTTCAGACATAAGGAAGTGGATGGCTGCAAACTTTCTACTTTTAAACTCGGACAAAACAGAGATGCTTGTGCTAGGTCCCAAGAAACAAAGAGATCTTCTGTTCAATCTGACAATTAATCTGGATGGTTGTACAGTCTTCTCAAATAAAACTGTGAAGGACCTCGGTGTTACTCTGGACCCTGATCTCTCTTTTGAAGAACATATCAAGACTGTTTCAAGAACAGCTTTTTTCCATCTACGTAACATTGCAAAAATCAGAAACTTTCTGTCCAAAAATGACGCAGAAAAATTAATCCATGCTTTTCTTACTTCTAGACTGGACTACTGCAATGCTCTACTTTCCGGCTACCCGGATAAAGCACTAAACAAACTTCAGTTAGTGCTAAATACGGCTGCTAGAATCCTGACTAGAACCAAAAAATTTGATCATATTACTCCAGTGCTAGCCTCCCTACACTGGCTTCCTGTTAAGGCAAGGGCTGATTTCAAGGTTTTACTGCTAACCTACAAAGCATTACATGGGCTTGCTCCTACCTATCTTTCCGATTTGGTCCTGCCGTACATACCTACACGTACGCTACGGTCACAAGACGCAGGCCTCCTAATTGTCCCTAGAATTTCTAAGCAAACGGCTGGAGGTAGGGCTTTCTCCTATAGAGCTCCATTTTTATGGAATGGTCTGTGTACCCATGTGAGAGACGCAGACTCAGTCTCAACCTTTAAGTCTTTACAGAAGACTTATCTCTTCAGTAGGTCCTATGATTAAGTATAGTCTGGCCCAGGAGTGTGAAGGTGAACGGAAAGGCTGGAGCAACGAACCGCCCTTGCTGTCTCTGCCTTGCCGGTTCCCCTCTTTCCACTGGGATTCTCTGCCTCTAACCCTATTACAGGGGCTGAGTCACTGACTTACTGGTGTTCTTCCATGCCGTCCATGGGAGGGGTGCGTCACTTGAGTGGGTTGAGTCACTGACGTGGTCTTCCTGTCTGGGTTGGCGCCCCCCCCCCCCCTTTTGGGTTGTGCCATGGCGGAGATTTTTGTGGGCTATACTCGGCCTTGTCTTCGGACGGTAAGTTGGTGGTTGTAGACATCCCTCTAGTGGTGTGGGGGCTGTGCTTTGGCAAAGTGGGTGGGGTTATATCCTGCCTGTTTGGCCCTGTCCGGGGTTATCATCGGATGGGGCCACAGTGTCTTCTGATCCCTCCTGTCTCAGCCTCCAGTATTTATGCTGCAGTAGTTTATGTGCCGGGGGGCTAGGGTCAGTCTGTTACATCTGGAGTATTCTCTTGTCTTATCCGGTGTCCTGTGTGAATTTAAATATGCTCTCTCTAATTCTCTCTTTCTCTCTTTCTATCTTTCTCTCGGAGGACCTGAGCCCTAGGACCATGCCTCGGGACTACCTGGCATGATGACTCCTTGCTGTCCCCAGTCCACCTGGCCATGCTGCTGCTCCAGTTTCAACTGTTCTGCCTGTGGCTACGGAACCCTGACCTGTTCACCGGACGTGCTTGTTGCACCCTCGACAACTACAATGATTATTATTATTTGACCATGCTGGTCATTTATGAACATTTAACATCATGACCATGTTCTGTTATAATATCCACCCGGCACAGCCAGAAGAGGACTGGCCACCCCTCATAGCCTGGTTCCTCTCTAGGTTTCTTCCTAGGTTTTTGGCCTTTCTAGGGAGTTTTTCCTAGGGAGTTTTTCCTAGCCACCGTGCTTCTTTCACATGCATTGCTTGCTTTTTGGGGTTTTAGGCTGGGTTTCTGTACAGCACTTTGAGATTTCAGCTGATATATGAAGGGCTATATAAATAAATTTGATTTGAAAATTTGATTTGACAGACAGAGACAGACAGAGACAGACAGACAGACAGACAGACAGACAGACAGACAGACAGACAGACAGACAGACAGACAGACAGACAGACAGACAGACAGACTGACTGACTGACTGACTGACTGACTGACTGACTGACTGACTGACTGACTGACTGACTGACTGACTGACTGACTGACTGACTGACAGACAGACAGACAGACAGACACAGACAGACAGAAACAGACACACATACAGAGACAGACACAGAGACAGACACAGAGAAACGGACACAGACAAACACAGAGACTGACAGACACACAGACAGAGAAAGACACACAGACAGAGAAAGACACACACACAGACAGAGACAGACAGAAATTAGAAAGACAGACAGACAGACAGACAGACAGACAGACAGACAGACAGACAGACAGACAGACAGACAGACAGACAGACAGACAGACAGAGAAAGACAGACAGACAGACAGACACAGGGAGGGAACGTTGTGTTTGTTTAATTAATATTGTTTTAGGACTATGAAAATGGACAAAAGGGTTAGCCTATGGATTATGAAAACAACAAAAAGAAAGGGGAAAATGGGAGAGGAGAAATGACTAGAGACAGTGTTGTTTAACTCACTGACCATGACCCATGAGTTCTTCTTACCTTTGTTCAGTAGAAAAGTCTCCCTCTCTAAACTCTGTAGGTAGCTTCATAGACCGGTCACTCTTCATCGACACACAGCTGGGAACAGGGGAGGCTGGTCTCTCCTGCTTGATTGGACTTCAACAGAACAGAGACAAACATTACATCTCTCATATACTCTGAGCTCAGATGGGGAAACATAAGAAGAGTTTCATTCCAAACCACTATATATCCATTTTCAGAAATGTTGGTAAATTAGCTTTTATTGTTTAAAGAAATTATTATAGAGGTGTGTTTTTTCACTATCTAATCATGGCATGGGGTTGTTCAATGACAGACATGTATTTGTTTAAAATCTATCACTTCATGGTTTCATTTCAAAGACACATAATAATATTTGTTTACAAAATGCCATATATCTGCCTCACTCTCAAACGTTACCGACCGTTTCGATCTTATGTAGCAAAATTGTGTTTTTTACATTGGATAAAAGTAGAGACTCAGAGCTAGAAAATGGTATATCAAACACCACAGTTGAGGAACAATGGGAAAGTAATTCTGCTTTGAAAGATGATAAACTTGTAACCTCACTTTTGAGAAAAAGGGCCTTTGAATGTTTTGGTACCTACTGGAGAGCTCTTCTTTGTCTACAGAGCAGATAATGTCACCCATCTAAATAAATAGTTTTTATATATATAATCAACTAAATGTATGGTGTTTTTGTTTTATGTCAGTTTAATTGTTTGTTATGCTGTAAACATTTTATTTTATTATAAGTGGTAAAAGGAACAAAAAAATGTTATATTTTGCAATTCTGAGTAATTACTACTTTAGTAAGGAATAACACATTTTTCAGCACTACTGCAGTTGCTACATAATTCCAATAGATGGCAGCATAAGACCACAATGATATTTCAGAATATTAGTTTAGTTCTCCCTGGATACACCACCACTCCCTGCGCTTCTTTCTGTCCCTTTCCACACTGCTAACGCAAGAGGAAGGACTGAAAAAGCATTTAACAGATTACTGTGAAGTAATATAATGATGATTCATGTTTATTATTACCTGTTTTTATGCTCATGTTTTACACTTCATTAATATAACGATTATCATTAAGCCTGAACATTAATTCAGTCACCTCTGGTCTAGAAAAACGTATTTTCCCAGTACATTCATTCTCTAATTCATCAACCAGCATCAACCTGCTCTGACTTCTCGCGCAAGCCAGGGGCATGTTGAGGTAAATTTAATTTAAAGGTAAAATGTTGAGGTAAATTTACTAACTGGGAGGTTGAATGATGTCATTTATTGGCGGGCTGGAAGACGCGCTCGTCTTTTCTGTTCCGAGGTTGTTTACTCGCAATATCAGATATTAAGATGATGTTTTATAATGCTGGTATACTGAGGTTGAGGTTCTGACTAGTGATTATTTACCCGGCCTTCAATACCTGCTATAGTCACTATTTTGCTTTCTCCAAAAAGCAACACAGCCCTAATACGAGATATATAGCTAACTAAAGTAGTGTGACCATTTTAGAAAATCATGGGACATATAGTCTGGGGTTGCATGCTATTTTATGTTAATCATATTGCTGCTTGTTGCCTATAACTGATGCTTCGTGGTCTTATGCTGCTGTTACGTACGCCTCTAGGAAGAGGGAACACAACACCCTGCTACAACTCAACTCCCATGGAGGTAAAGAGGTATGGGACTGTAGGTAGAGTGAAGGAGGTATGGGACTGTAGGTGGAGTGAAAGAGGTATGGGACTGTAGGGGGAGGTATAGAGGTATGGGACTGTAGGTGGAGGTAAAGCGGTATGGGACTGTAGATGGTGTGAAAGAGGTATGGGACTGTAGGTGGAGGTAAAGAGGTATGGGACTGTAGGTGGAGGTAAAGAGGTATGGGACTGTAGGTAGAGTGAAGGAGGTATGGGACTGTAGGTGGAGGTATAGAGGTATGGGACTGTAGGTGGAGGTATAGAGGTATGGGACTGTAGGTGGAGGTATAGAGGTATGGGACTGTAGGTGGAGGTAAAGAGGTATGGGACTGTAGGTGGAGGTATAGAGGTATGGGACTGTAGGTGGAGTGAAAGAGGTATGGGACTGTAGGTGGAGTGATAGAGGTGTGGGACTGTAGGTGGAGGTATAGAGGTATGGGACTGTAGGTGGAGTGAAGGAGGTATGGGACTGTAGGTGGAGGTATAGAGGTATGGGACTGTAGGTGGAGTGATAGAGGTATGGGACTGTAGGTGGAGGTATAGAGGTATGGGACTGTAGGTGGAGGTAAAGAGGTATGGGACTGTAGGTGGAGGTATAGAGGTATGGGACTGTAGGTGGAGTGATAGAGGTATGGGACTGTAGGTGGAGGTATAGAGGTATGGGACTGTAGGTGGAGTGATAGAGGTATGGGACTGTAGGTGGAGTGATAGAGGTATGGGACTGTAGGTGGAGTGAAAGAGGTATGGGACTGTAGGTGGAGGTATAGAGGTATGGGACTGTAGGTGGAGGTAAAGAGGTATGGGACTGCAGGTGGAGGTAAAGAGGTATGGGACTGTAGGTGGAGTGAAAGAGGTATGGGACTGTAGGTGGAGTGAAAGAGGTATGGGACTGTAGGTGGAGGTATAGAGGTATGGGACTGTAGGTGGAGTGATAGAGGTATGGGACTGTAGGTGGAGGTAAAGAGGTATGGGACTGTAGGTGGAGGTAAAGAGGTGTGGGACTGTAGGTGGAGGTATAGAGGTATGGGACTGTAGGTGGAGGTATAGAGGTATGGGACTGTAGGTGGAGGTATAGAGGTATGGGACTGTAGGTGGAGTGATAGAGGTATGGGACTGTAGGTGGAGGTATAGAGGTATGGGACTGTAGGTGGAGGTAAAGAGGTATGGGACTGTAGGTGGAGGTAAAGAGGTATGGGACTGTAGGTGGAGGTATAGAGGTATGGGACTGTAGGTGGAGTGAAAGAGGTTTGGGACTGTAGGTGGAGTGATAGAGGTATGGGACTGTAGGTGGAGGTAAAGAGGTATGGGACTGTAGGTGGAGTGAAAGAGGTATGGGACTGTAGGTGGAGTGAAAGAGGTATGGGACTGTAGGTGGAGGTATAGAGGTATGGGACTGTAGGTGGAGGTATAGAGGTATAGAGGTATGGGACTGTAGGTGGAGGTATAGAGGTATAGAGGTATGGGACTGTAGGTGGAGGTAAAGAGGTATGGGACTGTAGGTGGAGTGAAGGAGGTATGGGACTGTAGGTGGAGGTATAGAGGTATGGGACTGTAGGTGGAGTGAAAGAGGTATGGGACTGTAGGTGGAGGTATAGAGGTATGGGACTGTAGGTGGAGTGATAGAGGTATGGGACTGTAGGTGGAGGTATAGAGGTATGGGACTGTAGGTGGAGTGATAGAGGTATGGGACTGTAGGTGGAGGTATAGAGGTATGGGACTGTAGGTGGAGGTATAGAGGTATGGGACTGTAGGTGGAGTGAAAGAGGTATGGGACTGTAGGTGGAGGTATAGAGGTATGGGACTGTAGGTGTGAGTAAGGATGACAAAAGGCAGAGAATTTATCGTTTACTGGGAATTTATTCCTTCACACGGTAAATTTGGGGAAAAGGCGCTGGACGGACCCAAAGCAAAGAAAGTAAATATCAAAGCCCCCTCTCTTATCTTACCTGCCTACCCACTACTGACCTAACTAGCACCACCTGGTGACCTACCCACTACTGACCTAACTTAGCACCACCTGGTGACCTACCCACTACTGACCTAACTAACACCACCTGGTGACCTACCCACTACTGACCTAACTAGCACCACCTGGTGATCTACCCATTACTGACCTAACTTAGCACCACCTGGTGACCTACCCACTACTGACCTAACTAGCACCACCTGGTGACCTACCCACTACTGACCTAACTAGCACCACCTGGTGACCTACCCACTACTGACCTAACTAGCACCGCCTGGTGACCTACCCACTACTGACCTAACTAGCACCACCTGGTGACCTACCCACTACTGACATAACTTAGCACCACCTGGTGACCTACCCACTACTGACATAACTTAGCACCACCTGGTGACCTACCCACTACTGACCTAACTTAGCACCACCTGGTGACCTACCCACTACTGACCTAACTTAGCACCACCTGGTAACCTACCCACTACTGACCTAACTTAGCACCACCTGGTGACCTACCCACTACTGACCTAACTTAGCACCACCTGGTGACCTACCCACTACTGACATAACTTAGCACCACCTGGTGACCTACCCACTACTGACCTAACTTAGCACCACCTGGTGACCTACCCACTACTGACCTAACTTAGCACCACCTGGTGACCTACCCACTACTGACCTAACTTAGCACCACCTGGTGACCTACCCAGTACTTACCTAACTAGCACCACCTGGTGACCTACCCACTACTGACCTAACTTAGCACCACCTGGTGACCTACCCACTACTGACATAACTAACACCACCTGGTGACCTACCCACTACTGACCTAACTTAGCACCACCTGGTGACCTACACACTACTGACCTAACTTAGCACCACCTGGTGACCTACCCACTACTGACCTAACTTAGCACCACCTGGTGACCTACCCACTACTGACCTAACTTAGCACCACCTGGTGACCTACCCACTACTGACCTAACTTAGCACCACCTGGTGACCTACCCACTACTGATCTAACTAGCACCACCTGGTGACCTACCCAGTACTGACCTAACTTAGCACCACCTGGTGACCTACCCACTACTGACCTAACTTAGCACCACCTGGTGACCTACCCACTACTGATCTAACTTAGCACCACCTGGTGACCTACCCACTACTGACCTAACTTAGCACCACCCCGTGACCTACCCACTACTGACCTAACTTAGCACCACCTGGTGACCTACCCACTACTGACCTAACTTAGCACCACCTGGTGACCTACCCACTACTGACCTAACTAGCACCACCTGGTGACCTACCCACTACTGACCTAACTTAGCACCACCTGGTGACCTACCCACTACTGACCTAACTTAACACCACCTGGTGACCTACCCACTACTGACCTAACTTAGCACCACCTGGTGACCTACCCACTACTGACCTAACTAGCACCACCTGGTGACCTACCCACTACTGACCTAACTTAGCACCACCTGGTGACCTATCCACTACTGACCTAACTAGCACCACCTGGTGACCTACCCACTACTGACCTAACTAGCACCACCTGGTGACCTACCCACTACTGACCTAACTTAGCACCACCTGGTGACCTACCCACTACTGATCTAACTTAGCACCACCTGGTGACCTACCCACTACTGATCTAACTAAGCACCACCTGGTGACCTACCCACTACTGACCTAACTTAGCACCACCTGGTGACCTACCCACTACTGACCTAACTTAGCACCACCTGGTGACCTACCCACTACTGACCTAACTTAGCACCACCTGGTGACCTACCCACTACTGATCTAACTTAGCACCACCTGGTGACCTACCCACTACTGACCTAACTAGCACCACCTGGTGACCTACCCACTACTGACCTAACTTAGCACCACCTGGTGACCTACCCACTACTGATCTAACTTAGCACCACCTGGTGACCTACCCACTACTGATCGAACTAAGCACCACCTGGTGACCTACCCACTACTGACCTAACTTAGCACCACCTGGTGACCTACCCACTACTGACCTAACTTAGCACCACCTGGTGACCTACCCACTACTGACCTAACTTAGCACCACCTGGTGACCTACCCACTACTGATCTAACTTAGCACCACCTGGTGACCTACCCACTACTGACCTAACTAGCACCACCTGGTGACCTACCCACTACTGACCTAACTTAGCACCACCTGGTGACCTACCCACTACTGACCTAACTTAGCACCACCTGGTGACCTACCCACTACTGACCTAACTTAGCACCACCTGGTGACCTACCCACTACTGACCTAACTAGCACCACCTGGTGACCTACTGACCTAACTTAACACCACCTGGTGACCTACCCACTACTGACCTAACTAGCACCACCTGGTGACCTACCCACTACTGACCTAACTTAGCACCACCTGGTGACCTACCCACTACTGACCTAACTTAGCACCACCTGGTGACCTACCCACTACTGACCTAACTTAGCACCACCTGGTGACCTACCCACTACTGACCTAACTTAGCACCACCTGGTGACCTACCCACTACTGACCTATCTAGCACCACCTGGTGACCTACCCACTACTGACCTAACTATCACCACCTGGTGACCTACCCACTACTGACCTAACTAGCACCACCTGGTGACCTACCCACTACTGACCTAACTTAGCACCACCTGGTGACCTACCCACTACTGACCTAACTAGCACCACCTGGTGACCTACCCACTACTGACCTAACTTAGCACCACCTGGTGACCTACTCACTACTGACCTAACTAGCACCACCTGGTGACCTACCCACTACTGACCTAACTAGCACCGCCTGGTGACCTACCCACTACTGACCTAACTAGCACCACCTGGTGACCTACCCACTACTGACCTAACTTAGCACCACCTGGTGACCTACCCACTACTGACCTAACTTAGCACCACCTGGTGACCTACCCACTACTGACCTAACTTAGCACCACCTGGTGACTTACCCACTACTGACCTAACTTAGCACCACCTGGTGACCTACCCACTACTGACCTAACTTAGCACCACCTGGTGACCTACCCACTACTGACCTAACTAGCACCACCTGGTGACCTACCCACTACTGACCTAACTTAGCACCACCTGGTGACCTACCCACTACTGACCTAACTAGCACCACCTGGTGACCTACCCACTACTGACCTAACTTAGCACCACCTGGTGACCTACCCACTACTGACCTAACTAGCACCACCTGGTGACCTACCCACTACTGACCTAACTTAGCACCACCTGGTGACCTACCCACTACTGACCTAACTTAGCACCACCTGGTGACCTACCCACTACTGACCTAACTAGCACCACCTGGTGACCTACCCACTACTGACCTAACTAGCACCACCTGGTGACCTACCCACTACTGACCTAACTAGCACCGCCTGGTGACCTACCCACTACTGACCTAACTAACACCGCCTGGTGACCTACCCACTACTGACCTAACTTAGCACCGCCTGGTGACCTACCCACTACTGACCTAACTTAGCACCACCTGGTGACCTACCCACTACTGACCTAACTAGCACCACCTGGTGACCTACCCACTACTGACCTAACTTAGCACCACCTGGTGACCTAACCACTACTGACCTAACTTAGCACCACCTGGTGACCTACCCACTACTGACCTAACTTAGCACCACCTAGTGACCTACCCACTACTGACCTAACTTAGCACCACCTGGTGACCTACCCACTACTGACCTAACTTAGCACCACCTGGTGACCTACCCACTACTGACCTAACTTAGCACCACCTGGTGACCTACCCACTACTGACCTAACTAGCACCACCTGGTGACCTACCCACTACTGACCTAACTTAGCACCACCTGGTGACCTACCCACTACTGACCTAACTTAGCACCACCTGGTGACCTACCCACTACTGACCTAACTAGCACCACCTGGTGACCTACCCACTACTGACCTAACTAGCACCACCTGGTGACCTACCCACTACTGACCTAACTAGCACCACCTGGTGACCTACCCACTACTGACCTAACTAGCACCACCTGGTGACCTACCCACTACTGACCTAACTTAGCACCACCTGGTGACCTACCCACTACTGACCTAACTTAGCACCACCTGGTGACCTACTCACTACTGACCTAACTAGCACCACCTGGTGACCTACCCACTACTGACCTAACTAGCACCACCTGGTGACCTACCCACTACTGACCTAACTTAGCACCACCTGGTGACCTACCCACTACTGACCTAACTTAGCACCACCTGGTGACCTACCCACTACTGACCTAACTTAGCACCACCTGGTGACCTACCCACTACTGACCTAACTTAGCACCACCTGGTGACCTACCCACTACTTACATAACTTAGCACCACCTGGTGTGCTAACCAAAATACAGGGGGTGGTCCGCACAGGTCTAAGCTAGTGTGCATAGACAGTAAATACTATGGGTTATGTATGCCCGCAGGCCTCTTGCCTAAGCACTCCCTAGGTGCCTTCCCCTTTTCCCCTTGGAACAAAAACATAACACTACAAACAATGTCAATAATAAAAACAACTGTGTCCTATTGACAAACACAGGACATACTAATAAGCTCTCTCTCTCTCAGCAACAACCAACACAGGACATACCAATCATCTGCTCTCTACAACACTAACCAAAATACAGGACATACTAATAATCAGCTCTCTACAACACTAACCAAAATACAGGACATACTAATCATCTGCTCTCTACAACACTAACCAAAATACAGGACAAACTAATAATCAGCTCTCTACAACACTAACCAAAATACAGGACATACTAATAATCAGCTCTCTACAACACTAACCAAAATACAGGACATACTAATAATCAGCTCTCTACAACACTAACTAAAATACAGGACATACTAATAATCAGCTCTCTACAACACTAACCAAAATACAGGACATACTAATAATCAGCTCTCTACAACACTAACCAAAATACAGGACATACTAATAATCAGCTCTCTACAACACTAACCAAAATACAGGACATACTAATAATCAGCTCTCTACAACACTAACCAAAATACAGGACATACTAATCATCAGCTCTCTACAACACTAACCAAAATACAGGACACTAATAATCAGCTCTCTACAACACTAACCAAAATACAGGACACTAATAATCAGCTCTCTACAACACTAACCAAAATACAGCACATACTAATAATCAGCTCTCTACAACACTAACCAAAATACAGGACACTAATAATCAGCTCTCTACAACACTAACCAAAATACAGGACATACTAATAATCAGGTCCTATTAGTTATATTGAACACCGTGGCACCAACTCACCTTCCCAACGTTCTAATCCCATTTTGATGTACTATGTTATAATGGCAGCTTTGGCAGCTTCACTATAGTTGGTAATGGAGACCTGCTCACATTGTTTAAAGTTCAAATGTAAACAACAACAAAATGACTCATAGAACTCTGCGGTCGTCCCATTGTTTACCATAGGGAAGTATAGGTATGTCTGTCTATTTTGCTAAATATCTCGCAATGTGATTATTTAGATTTTTTTTTAATTGGACACCATTTTAATCATGAGAATCTCCTCTTTCTAATTATGTAAAGCTGGGCAGTGTATCTCGTTGTCATCAAACACTAGACCATAAATACCTTTGCCTTGGAACGCTAAGGTCCCCCCATTGTTTTCCTATGGAGAAGCATGCTGGTTTAACTCGCCAAATATCTCGCAATGTGTATATTTAGATTTCTTTCAATTCGGACACCATGGTAATCATGAGAATCTCCTCTTTCGAATTATGTAAGGCTGGGTAGTGTATCTCGTTGTCATCAAACGCTAGACCATAAATAGTCAGAAGTTGTCATTTTTTCCCTACTTCCTCGTTATGCAGACATAAGAACACTTGGCACTATTGAGGTACGGATGTTTACTTTCTACACAAGTTGTTATATTTCAGTTTTGTCCTAAGAACATATTGTAGGGGTAAAATAAAAAGGGATAATTTTTTTTGGTGCCATTTAGGCTAAATGGAATTCTAAGCATCACTCCAGTCAAAACAGGCTCTGAGACGGTTCCATTCCATTCATTAGCTATGGGCTGGCACTAGTGTTCCATTCCATTCATTAGCTATGGGCTGGCACTAGTGTTCCATTCCATTCATTAGCTATGGGCTCACACTAGTGTTCCATTCCATTCATTAGCTATGGGCTGGCAGTAGTGTTCCATTCCATTCATTAGCTATGGGCTGGCACTAGTGTTCCATTCCATTCATTAGCTATGGGCTCACACTAGTGTTCCATTCCATTCATTAGCTATGGGCTCACACTAGTGTTCCATTCCATTCATTAGCTATGGGCTCGCACTAGTGTTCCATTCCATTCATTAGCTATGGGCTCACACTAGTGTTCCATTCCATTCATTAGCTATGGGCTGGCACTAGTGTTCCATCCCATTCATTACCTATGGGCTGGCACTAGTGTTCCATTCCATTCATTAGCTATGGGCTGGCACTAGTGTTCCATTCCATTCATTAGCTATGGGCTCACACTAGTGTTCCATTCCATTCATTAGCTATGGGCTGGCACTAGTGTTCCATTCCATTCATTAGCTATGGGCTGGCACTAGTGTTCCATTCAATTCATTAGCTATGGGCTGGCTCTAGTGTTCCATTCCATTCATTAGCTATGGGCTCACACTAGTGTTCCATTCCATTCATTAGCTATGGGCTCACACTAGTGTTCCATTCCATTCATTAGCTATGGGCTGGCACTAGTATTCCATTCCATTCATTAGCTATGGGCTCACACTAGTGTTCCATTCCATTCATTAGCTATGGGCTGGCACTAGTGTTCCATTCCATTCATTAGCTATGGGCTCACACTAGTGTTACATTCCATTCATTAGCTATGGGCTCACACTAGTGTTCCATTCCATTCATTAGCTATGGGCTCACACTAGTGTTCCATTCCATTCATTAGCTATGGGCTCACACTAGTGTTCCATTCCATTCATTAGCTATGGGCTCACACTAGTGTTCCATTCCATTCATTCGCTATGGGCTCACACTAGTGTTCCATTCCATTCATTAGCTATGGGCTCACACTAGTGTTCCATTCCATTCATTAGCTATGGGCTCACACTAGTGTTCCATTCCATTCATTAGCTATGGGCTCGCATTAGTGTTTCAGTTTAGCCAACGTTCTAAAGCCGTTTTTCAGCCTTGGGGGAATTTTGACTCGTTCTATTATCCAGCCAAACTTTAGTAAGGAATTTTCAAATTATTCAGTACTTCTGCAGTTGCTACATAATTCCAATAGATGGGAACATAAGACCACAAATTATATTTCAGAATATTAGTTTAGTTCTCCCTGGATACACCACCACTCCCCGCGCTTCTTTCTGTCCCTTTCCACACTGCTAACGCAAGAGGAAGGACTGAAAAAGCATTTAACAGATTACTGTAAAGTAATATAACGATGATTCATGTTTATTATTACCTGTTTTTATGCTCATGTTTTACACTTCATTAATATAACAATTATCATTAAGCCTGAACATTAATTCAGTCATCTCTGGTCTAGAAAAACGTATTTTCCCAGTACATTCATTCTCTAATTCATCAACCAGCATCAACCTGCTCTGCCTTCTCGAGCAAGCCAGGGGCATGTTGAGGTAAATTTAATTTAAAGGTAAAATGTTGAGGTAAATTTACTAACCGGGAGGGTTGAATGATGTAATTTATTGGCGGGCTGGAAGACGCGCTCGTCTTTTCTGTTCCGAGGTTGTTTACTCCCAATATCAGATATTAAGATTATTTTTTTATCATGCATGTATACTGAGGTTGAAGTTCTGAGTAATGATCATTTACCCAGGGTTCAATACCTGCTATAGTCACTATGTTTTGCTCTCCCAAAAGCAACACAGCCCTAATACGAGATATATAGCTAACTAGAGTAATAATATTCAATATATTGGTCCTTGGACACAGAGGGGTTAAACATTAAAGTTACCGTCCATCTAGTGAAGAGAGGAGAACCGGACAGAGGTAGCCAGCATCCGTCAACGAGAGAGGGAGGATAGGATAACTAGAATGCTGCTGGTAGAGTAGCTAGCTAGCTTACCTAGCTGTACCGACTAGCTAGGATAACTAGGATGCTGCTGGTAGAGTAGCTAGCTAGTTTACCTAGCTATACCGACTAGCTAGGATAACTAGGATGCTGCTGGTAGAGTAGCTAGCTAGCTTACCTAGCTGTACCGACTAGCTAGGATAACTAGGATGCTGCTGGTAGAGTAGCTAGCTAGCTTACCGAGCTGTACCGACTAGCTAGGATAACTAGGATGCTGCTGGTAGAGTAGCTAGCTAGCTTACCGAGCTGTACCAACTAGCTAGGATAATTAGGACGCTGCTGGTAGAGTAGCTAGCTAGCTTACCTAGCTGTACCGACTAGCTTGGCTAGCTAGCAGGTCGTTCGTCTGTCCCTCGTCTCGATGATGATGACGAATCAGGTGAACCACAAAAGGAAACAAGGACAGAGAGTGAAAAGGATCTGTCTACCCTCATACTGTTCCTGACCGTAAAGCAAAAAGCAAATTGAACAATAAACTTCAGCGTTTCAACACTGTAACAAACTCTGTCGTTGTTCCCCAAGATTTCCTCAGCCCACTCTGCACGTAACTGGACAATATGCTTGGCGCCACACCGGACGTGGACGCGGACAGTTCTGTACGGGGACGCGGACAGTTCCAGAACGCGGACATGAGCAGTACAACACAATCAACTAAACCCAGTTTTTAAAGTAGGTTACATTAGTAATATTCATTTTTTATTATTATGTTAAACAAACATTCTACTTTTTTTTTATAACAATATTTTGAGATCTAGGCCCATGTCCACAAAGCGTCTCAGAGTAGAAAATTGGTCGTATAAGTGGGAATAGAACGTTCAGAAGGTGAGATGGTGCCACGGTGCTCAATAGAACTAATAGGAGCTGGCAGGGTGAAAAATGACCTAAAATAAGGCTTGTTGTTTCGCTATAACTTCACAACTAGGGACATAAGGTAATATTATGAAACTGGGCTCCATGGCGGATGCAATGAACTAGTTCTATCAGAAAATAAGCATTGTTAAAAATGGAATGTGTCCAGCCTACTTGAGGCTCCCGGAAATAATATTCAAAAGATTGGTCCTTGGACACAGAGGGGTTAAACACTAAAGTTACCGTCCATCTAGTGAAGAGAGGAGAACCGGACAGAGGTAGCCAGCATCCGTCAATGATAAATCCATAAATAATATATGTCTTGTGCTTTTGGCAATGATGTATGTATTATACTTATGTATAACAAGTGATACCATGTATGTCTCCAAAGCATTTTGTCTTCATTTTGGCAGATTAATTTATGCTTATTTCTGAAGATGAACTCAGGTTTTCGCCCAGCGGCTAAGGAGTTGGACCTGTGGCAGGAGTTGGACCTGTGGTCGAAAGGTTTATGTCCCGGTCCGGGCGCTGGAAAAAACGGGAGGAATTAATCTGACCACTGGAGGGCTGCTGGGTTCACATCCTCAAAACATTCACCTTTCGTTGATCAGAACTCTAGAGGTTCTTCTTCACTGAACCCCAAAATATATATAACTTTTAGTGATTCCATATGTGAAGGAAGTGATAGAAGCCTTTTTGGTTCTATACTCTTTTCTAAGAGTGTAAAATAAACACGTTTTTCTTTTGATTATTTAATTATCTACATCATGTTATTTCAAGATATCCCTTTGGAGCGCAACATCATGTTGTTAAAAAACAATCCTAAATTGGGCGTGGCTATAAATTAGGCAAATTGAAGGCATCTCGGGCGTAATATGTGTTCGATGAAAATGAACATTGTATGCAACGTTGTAGGCAACATTATTGGCAAGGGACTTGATGCCTACTATGCCAAAGATATTTAGAGTTGTTAACCTGTTATGGCTAGGGGGCAGTATTTTCACGGCCGGATAAAAAACGTACCTGATTTAATCTGGTTATTACTCCTGCCCAGAAACTAGAATATGCATATAATTATTAGCTTTGGATAGAAAACACTCCAAAGTTTCTAAAACTGTTTGAATGGTGTCTGTGAGTATAACAGAACTCAAATGGCAGGCCAAAACCTGAGAAGATTCTGTACAGGAAGTACCCTGTCTGACCATTTCTTGGCCTTCTTTGCCATCTCTATCCAAAACAAAGGATCTCTGCTGTAACGTGACACTTTCTGATGCTCCCATAGGCTCTCAGAAGGCGCCAGAATGTTGAATGATGACTGCTCTCTCTGGCTGAAAAACAGTAGCGCATTTGGTAAGTGGTCATCTGAGAACAATGAGACTGGGCCGCGCGTGCACTTGAAGAGTCCATTTTACTTCTTTCAGTCTTTGAACGAAAACAACGACTCCCGGTCGGAATATTATCGCTATTTTACGAGAAAAATAGCATTAAAATTGATTTTAAACAGCGTTTGACATGCTTCAAAGTACGGTAATGGAATATTTTGATTTTTTTGTCACGAAACGCGCCGGGCGCGTCACCCTTCGTTACCTTTCGGATAGTGTCTTGAACGCACAACAAAACGCCGCTATTTGGATATAACTATGGATTATTTGGAACCAAAACAACATTGGGTGATGAAGTAGAAGTCCTGGGAGTGCATTCTGACGAAGAACAGCAAAGGTAATCCAATTTTTCTTATAGTAAATCTGAGTTTGGTGAGTGCCAAACTTGGTGGGTGTCAAAATAGCTAGCCATGATGGCCGGGCTATCTACTCAGAATATAGCAAAATGTGCTTTCACCGAAAAGCTATTTTAAAATCGGACACCGCGATTGCATAAAGGAGTTCGGTATCTATAATTCTTAAAATAATTGTTATTGTTTTTTGTGAACGTTTATCGTGAGTAATTTAGTAAATTCACCGGAAGTGTTCGGTGGGAATGCTAGTTCTGAACGTCACATGCTAATGTAAAAAGCTGGTTTTTGATATAAATATGAACTTGATTGAACAAAACATGCATGTATTGTATAACATAATGTCCTAGGAGTGTCATCTGATGAAGATCATCAAAGGTTAGTGCTGCATTTAGCTGTGGTTTTGGTTTTTGTGACATTATATGCTAGCTTGAAAAATGGGTGTCTGATTATTTCTGGCTGGGTACTCTGCTGACATAATCTAATGTTTTGCTTTCGTTGTAAAGCCTTTTTGAAATCGGACAGTGTGGTTAGATAAAGGAGAGACTTGTCTTTAAAATGGTGTAAAATAGTCATATGTTTGAAAAATTGAAGTTTTCGGATTTTCGAGGACTTTGTATTTCGCGCGACGCCCATCATTGGATATGGGAGCAGGTGTTCCGCTAGCGGAACGTCTAGATGTAGCTATTTATTATTGAAATAAACATAATTCATTCTTCATAAAATTGTCATCTTACCTCTTAGCTTTGGTGTCATGTCCCCCAGAGAGATGCGTTTTAGAGGCAGGGCCCCCCTCCTCTCTCTCCCCTGAGAGACTCCTTTTAGAGGCAGGGCCCCTCTCCTCTATCTCCCCTGAGAGACTCCTTTTAGAGGCAGGGCCCCTCTCCTCTCTCTCCCCAGAGAGACTCATTTTAGAGAACTGTCCCCTAAACAGAGATCCAGCATGTTGGTTGTGGTTAACAGTGTCAACTAATTCTTGATTGTCAATTGTTCTCATTTATTCATTATCTCTTTGAGAAATAAAACATTTACTAACAGACATAAAAACAGTCAGGTGATTTAATGCATGACATGAACATGTAGTTGTGACATTTCATCTCCATGGTAACCGTCAATAATAATAAGTCACTGTTTGTTAAGGTAGTTATAGACAGTACAGCAACAATAATAATAATAATAAGAAGAAGAAGTCACTGTTAAGGTAGTTATAGACAGTACAGCAACACAAGGCCATGTCTCACACGTATTTGTATTCACTAACATTAGGCTTTTTATTGTCTTTCAATCTGTTATTTTCTAAACGTATCTGAGAATGTAGACAGAAGGGCTAAAACGGACATGATTGATCTGAGGGGGAAATCTTTGATCCATTTAGAAAGTTTATTTGCATCAAGTAAGAGATTTTAAATCATGTAAAGTAGACTAGGTTATAATGTATAACAGCAGTTTGTTAGTGATATGCAGATCAAGGTCTATACCTCAGATATAGCCTACATATCATAGATGACCAGCCTAAACCTGTTCAGATCAACATAATGTTATAGTCCTACCAGTAGCAGGACAAAGAATGTACTGTTTACAACCTACATATCATAGATGACCAGTCTAAACCTGTTCAGATCAGTTCACATAATGTTATAGTCCTACCAGTAGCAGGACAGAGAATGTACTGTATGTAACTAACATATCATAGATGACCAGTCTAAACCTGTTCAGATCAACATAATGTTATTGTCCTACCAGTAGCAGGACAGAGAATGTACTGTATATAACCTACATATCATAGATGACCAGTCTAAACCTGTTCAGATCAACATAATGTTATAGTCCTACCAGTAGCAGGACAGAGAATGTACTGTTTACAACCTACATATCATAGATGACCAGTCTAAACCTGTTCAGATCAACATAATGTTATAGTCCTACCAGTAGCAGGACAGAGAATGTACTGTATGTAACCTACATATCATAGATGACCAGTCTAAACCTGTTCAGATCAACATAATGTTATAGTCCTACCAGTAGCAGGACAGAGAATGTACTGTATATAACCTACATATCATAGATGACCAGTCTAAACCTGTTCAGATCAACATAATGTTATAGTCCTACCAGTAGCAGGACAGAGAATGTACTGTATATAACCTACATATCATAGATGACCAGTCTAAACCTGTTCAGATCAACATAATGTTATAGTCCTACCAGTAGCAGGACAGAGAATGTACTGTATATAACCTACATATCATAGATGACCAGCCTAAACCTGTTCAGATCAACATAATGTTATAGTCCTACCAGTAGCAGGACAGAGAATGTACTGTATATAACCTACATATCATAGATGACCAGTCTAAACCTGTTCAGATCAACATAATGTTATAGTCCTACCAGTAGCAGGACAGAGAATGTACTGTATATAACCTACATATCATAGATGACCAGTCTAAACCTGTTCAGATCAGTTCACATAATGTTATAGTCCTACCAGTAGCAGGACAGAGAATGTACTGTATATAACCTACATATCATAGATGACTAGTCTAAACCTGTTCAGATCAACATAATGTTATAGTCCTACCAGTAGCAGGACAGAGAATGTACTGTATATAACCTACATATCATAGATGACCAGTCTAAACCTGTTCAGATCAACATAATGTTATAGTCCTACCAGTAGCAGGACAGAGAATGTACTGTATATAACCTACATATCATAGATGACCAGTCTAAACCTGTTCAGATCAACATAATGTTATAGTCCTACCAGTAGCAGGACAGAGAATGTACTGTATATAACCTACATATCATAGATGACCAGTCTAAACCTGTTCAGATCAGTTCACAGAGACCATCAGGTTTGTCAGCATGATAAGTGATCATAGCCTTATAATAGTTTGTAGGTAGTCTAGACACTCCAACCCTGTTCCTGTAGCGCTACCCTCCGGTAGGGTCTCACTCCAACCCTGTTCCTGGAGCGCTACCCTCCGGTAGGGTCTCACTCCAACCCTGTTCCTGGAGCGCTACCCTCCGGTAGGGTCTCACTCCAACCCTGTTCCTGGAGCGCTACCCTCCGGTAGGGTCTCACTCCAACCCTGTTCCTGGAGCGCTACCCTCCGGTAGTGTCTCACTCCAACCCTGTTCCTGGAGCACTACCCTCCGGTAGGGTTACACTATAACCCTGTTCCTGGAGCGCTACCCTCCGGTAGGGTCTCACTCCAACCCTGTTCCTGGAGCGCTACCCTCCGGTAGGGTCTCACTCCAACCACAGCTGTAACTAACCTGATTTATCTTATAAACCAACTCATTATTTTAATCAGGTGACTAGTTTTGAATAGGAATGAAAACCTACAGGATGGTATCTCTCCAGGAACAGGATCGGAGAGCCCTGTTTTAGAAGATGCATAAAATCCACCCTCCAAATTTTTCTGACTATTCAGCTTCAGCTAACCGTGCTAAAATCTTAGTAGAAATCAGTTTTTTTCTTAACAGTGACGTTACCATTTACCTGGTAATTAAATATAATTTATTTAGATTTGATCAGAATAATGTTTATTGTATTCTCAAATTGAAAGTGCTCCCTCGCGCTCCTCAGCACTACACCCATGGTGATAAGAGATCATAGATCAAACCTACTCTGACTATTAAATGTCTGACTATGACCTGACTTTATAATAGTGTGTAAGTAGCTTCTAGACTTACCAGTCTGCTCGTCTTTCCTTCAAATCAATACTTTTACCCGACTTCTAATGTTGCAGAGAAATGTGCGCCACAGTTTCAACATCCCTTTTGTACATTAGCCCACAAACTTACTTTCAACTTCATGAGGAAATGACATAACAGAATTCTTAAACCCAGAGACCAACATCCCGAGTCTACCGGGACCGCTGGGGAAGCAGACTGTAGGAAGTAGACCGATGCTGTGATTTGGGGTTTGAGAAGTCAGAAGTGAAACATTCCTCCTTAGTTGTACATTTTCTCTAAATCTAAAGGTAAAACCCAGATTCCAGCCAATGTCTTAAGTATTTGAACATGTTATTACTCCAACTTCGTGAAAGAGACAAACTGACACGTTATTATTTTAGTCAAAAACGACTTTATATCGAAGGAGTGTCTTTGGATTGACGGCCTGCACATGCGCAGTTCTACATACTTTTGTATATCTAGTGTGTGTGTGTGTATATATATATATATATATATATATATATATATATATATATATATATATATATATATATATATATAAAAAAATATATATATACACACACACTAGATATACAAAAGTATGTAGACACCCCTTCAAATTTGTGGATTTGACTATTTCAGCCACATCCGTTGCTGACAAGTGTATAAAATCGAGCACACAGCCATGCAATCTCCATAGACAAACATTAGCAGTAGAATGGCCTTACTGAAAAGCTCAGTGACTTTCAACGTGGCACAGTAATAGGATGCCACCTTTCCACAAAGTCAGTTCATCACATTTCTGCCCTGCTAGAGATTCCCTGGTCAACTGTAAATGCAGTTATTGTGAAGTGGAAACATCTTGGAGAAACAACGGCTCAAGCGTGAAGTGGTAGGCCACACAAGCTCACAGAACGGGGCAGCCAAGTGCTGAAGCGCATTTTCTGGAGTAATGAATCACGCTTCACCATCTGGCAGTCTGACTGTCACGTCTGGGATTGGCGGATGCCAGGAGAACACTACCTGCCCCAACGTATACTGCCAACTGTAAAGTTTGGTGGAGGAGGAATAATGGTCTGGGGCTGTTTTTCCATGGTTCGGGCTAGTCCCCTTAGTTCCAGTGAAGGGAAATCGTAACGCTACAACATACAATTACATTCTAGATGATTCTGTGCTGGCAACTGTGGCAACATTTTGGGGAAGGCCCATTCCTATTTCTGATTGACAATGTCCCTGTGCACAAAGCGAGGTCCATACACATACAGAAATTGTTTGTCGAGATTTGTGTGGAAGAAATTGACTGTCCTTCACAGAGCCCTGACCTCAACCCCGTTGAACACCTTTGGGATGAATTGGAATGTCAACTGCGAGCCAGGCCTAATCACCCAACATCAGTGCCCGACCTCCCTAATGCTCTTGTGGCTGAATGGAAGCAAGTCCCCCTGCAGCAATGTTCCAACATCTAGTGGAAAGCCTTCCCAGAAGAGTGGCGGCTGTTATAGCACCAAAGGGGAGACCAACTCCATATTAATGCCCTTGATTTTGGAATGAGATGGTCGGTGAGCAGGTGTCCACATACATTTGGTCATGTAGTGTATATTTGATGCTGTTTGTAAAAATCATGCCACCATTTTAGTTATAGTTATAACATACTGTAGTCTAAAAACATTTTAGTTATAGTTATAACATACTGTAGTCTAAAACCTTTAACTAGTACATTTGGGAAGAGGACATAATGTCATATTTTCCAAATGGTTTCGTTATCAGAAATGACCAACTTCATGACATGACACTTACTTGGGTGACTTCCTGTCTCCTTTTCCATTAAATTCGTAATCTATGCTGGAGATCCCCCTTAACAAAGCCTTGCCTTAGTCTATCCAGTGGACAAGCCTTCTGCCATGCCTGGATATTTTCAGAAAAAAGTACCAACACTTCAAAATTAAATATCACTTGGGATAATCTTCCAAAGACATTGACTTTTATTCAAATAACAGATTGTACCTGTCCAGCTCCAGGTTCCCCAGAAGGACCAGACACCACCATCTCCTCAGACCAGGCTGAAGGACCAGACACCACCATCTCCTCAGACCAGGCTGAAGGACCACACACCACCATCTCCTCAGACCAGGCTGAAGGACCAGACACCACCATCTCCTCAGACCAGGCTGAAGGACCACACACCACCATCTCCTCAGACCAGGCTGAAGGACCAGACACCACCATCTCCTCAGACCAGGCTGAAGGACCAGACACCACCATCTCCTCAGACCAGGCTGAAGGACCAGACACCACTAACTCCTCAGACCAGGCTGAAGGACCAGACACCACCATCTCCTCAGACCAGGCTGAAGGACCACACACCACCATCTCCTCAGACCAGGCTGAAGGACCAGACACCCCCATCTCCTCAGACCAGGCTGAAGGACCAGACACCACCATATCCTCAGACCAGGCTGAAGGACCACACACCACCATCTCCTCAGACCAGGCTGAAGGACCAGACACCACCATCTCCTCAGACCAGGCTGAAGGACCAGACACCACCATCTCCTCAGACCAGGCTGAAGGACGAGAACAGTCACAATGCATTTCCAATTACTCATTTTGAGCATCTGTAAATACTAAATTAATACCTTTTCTGCATTTGACATAATACCACTTACGATCGAGTAATCAAATGGAGTGTCTGTGGCAAAATATAATGTGTACTGGAAAGAAAACACATAATGAATAAAACACAATGTTAATTATTCATTATAAATGTATGTTAGTGAAACATATTGTAAAGGGTGCGTGTTGGTGGCAGGGAAGTCAGGCGCAGGAGAACGAACTTGGTATAAACGGAATCATTTAATAAGTGCTCACAAATTCTGAAAACCAACATATACAAAATAAAGGAAGTTGGTACAAAACCCGTCGCACACCAGAGCATAAATGCACCATTACATACAACAAACAATCACCGACAAGGACATGAGGGGAAACAGAGGGTTAAATACACAACATGTAATTGATGGGATTGGAACCAGGTGTGATGGAAGACAAGACAAAACCAATGGAAAATGAAAAGTGGATCAGTGATGGCTAGAAGGCAGGTGACGTCGACCGCCGAACACCGCCCGAACAAGGAGAGGGACCGACTTCGGCGGAAGTCGTGACAATAATGAATAAACAATGTTAATTACTCATAAATGTAGGTTAGTAAAACATAATGTTAATTACTCATTATAAATTTAGGTTAGTAAAACATAATGTTAATTACTCATTATAAATGTAGGTTAGTAAAACATAATGTTAATTACTAATTATAAATGTAGCTTAGTAAAACATAATGTTAATTACTCATTATAAATGTATGTTAATAAAACAATGTTAATTACTCATTATAAATGTAGGTTAGTAAAAAATGATGATACTAGAACAGTGAAATCTGACCATGAGCATGAAGACACCACAATCACTGCTTTATGGTTCCAGGAAGTCCCTGTTTCAAGAGTTAACAGTTGCAGTTACAAAATATGCAACAAAATATTTGAAATCAAATAATAACATTGAATGCAAAAAACATTCAATGCTAAATATTACCTTTAATAAAGTTCAGGTCAGTTGTTTCAGTCCATGTCCCAGTGACAAGCTGCTTTGCCAGTTCACTGAGAAACCAAGAGACCAAAAGTCAGTCATGTTATTAAATATAATCATATAAAAACTGTAGCCTCTATGAAGAACACAATGTCCAACACAGATGGGGGCATGGTGGCAGGTAGCCTAGTGTTTAGAGTGTTGGGCCAGTAACCGAAAGGTTGCTAAATTGAATCCCCAAGCAGACAAGGTAAAAATCTGTTGTTATGCCCCTGAACAAGGCAGTTAACCCACTGTTCCTAGGCCGTCATTGTAAATAAGAATTTGTTCTTAACTGACTTGCCTTGTTAAATAAAGGTACAATTATTATTTTTTACATCAACAGAGCATGTGATTCTGCAGAGAGTAGACATCATCTGTAACAAACATGCAGAGAACACTATAAACAAGGTTAATGTCACATGACCAGAAACAATAAATAGATAAGATCCTGCAACCATGGAGAGGTAAATACTAGTCTATTTATGGAAAAATGCCCTGATTAACTCCTTAGTCTTATCTCAGTTTATGCCCCTGCTACTCCTGATGATTTGTTTTTCAAATCCAATGAGCAAAAAATATTTTCTTTATCTGGGATGCTAAACCAGACAAAATAAAGCGTGACTATCTATATAATGAATATGATTTGGGTGGGTTGTTATTATTAAATATAAAAGCACTAAACCGCTCTCTAAAAGCTTCACTTATTCAACAGTTTTACTTGAACCCTAAATGGTTCTCCAGTAGATTACTAAGAAAAGCTCATCCATTGTTTAAAAATGGCCTTTTTGCCTTTGTGCAGATTGCCATGTCTCATTTTCAATTAATTGAGAATTATACTTTTTTCAAAGTATCTCTTTTTCAAACAAGCATTACAGAGCTGGCTACAATTTCAATTTCATCCCCCCTGAAAAGATAAAACAAATATTATGGCTGAACTCAAATGTGCTGGTTGATAAAATACCTGTATTTATGGGAAAGATGTTTGAAAAGGGTATTCTGTTTTTAAATTATATTGTAAATTGGAATGGTAGAGTTATGTCCTTCATAGAGTTATCAGAATTGTTTGGGAAGGTCTGTTCAATCCAAGATTACAACCAATTGATTACAGCATTACCCCAAAAATGGAGGAGGCAGGTGGCAGCGGGAGGATATAGGGAACTGGTCTGTCTGCCCAATATAAAGGATCAAAACTGGCGGAGGAATAAAAATAGCATAAATAGGAAAGTATACCAGTTTAATTGAGGACCAGGATGTTGACAGCTGTGCCATACAGATTGCAAAATAGTTGGGAAGAGATTTTTGATGTACCGATTCCATGGTACAAGGTGTATGAGTTGATATATAAAACGACGCAAAATTCAAGACTTCGTGGTTTGAGCTGAAATTATTATTTGGAATTCTTGCTACCAACAAAATGTTGAATATTTGGGGCATATCATCAAATCAATCGTCAAAGCTCTGCAGATTTTGTTGTGAGACTACATATTCAATAGACCATTTATTTTGGTATTGCCCTCAGGTAGCCTGTTTCTGGTCTCAGGTTCAGGAATGGCTGAAAATGCATAGCATTGATCTAAAAATGACCCTAGAAATAGTACTGTTAGGAGATCTGGAGAGACCGGGTCAGTCAATTACTAATACTCCTCGTAAAAGTATTTATCTTCAATACGCATTCTGTAGATTATATTCGATAGAAATTGTATGTTTGTAACGGCTGTCTGAAGTAGTAGACCAAGGTGCAGCGTGGAATTTGTTCATCTTTTATTTTAGATGAAAAAGGCACTTCACAAAGAAAAACAGACGACAGCCAAACAGTCCTGTCAGGTATCCTAACACACTAAACAGAAAACATCTACCCACAAAACCCAAAGGAAAAACATGCTGCCAAAGCATGACTCCCAATCAGCAACAACGATGTACAGCTGTTCCTGATTGGGAGCCATACCCGGCCGAAACAAAGCAATCCCCAACATAGAAATACAGACATAGAATGCCCACCCAAATCACAGCCTGACCAAACCTAAATAGAGACGTAAAAAGCCTCTCTCCGGTCAGGGCGTGACAATGTTAAACATCACATCATCATTGAAAGATATATGTTGCGTAGAAATCCGAAGAGGCTGGCCTGCAGAGATAGGTGGGATGGGCTGAGGGAAGCTGAGACATGTGGGAGTGGAGTTGCAGGGTACGGGATAGAATGACGGTCAAAGATAAAAGTATAAAAAATAAAGTCAAAATAAACATAACAAAAAGCCAGTTTGAATGACACTGAGGGGCAGTGTTGTTACAGCTAATGTTGGTTTGTCTGAGGCTGATGCCGTGCAGGTGTTTGTACACATGTATTTACACACACTCTCATTCAAATGCACACATGTGCACATACACAGACACACACACACACACATGTAAATAGTGCCATACATGCACAACATATTCAGTTTGCCTTGCTGTTATGATTTTTGTTGTCCTGGATGTCTTTTGTTTTTTGAATGGTTGTTTTCTGTTTTCCTTTGTCTTTCTCTTTTTTCTCTTTTGTTCATTTTGTTGGTTGTTGGTGAATGAGGGGGTGGAGATCTTGGGGTGGGGAATGGAATATATATATATAGTATTTTCTTTTTCTTTGGGGGGGCTGTGGGTGGGTCTTGGATGGTTGAGGGGCAGCTCTTGGGGAACTGTGGGGGGGATCTTGGAGGGCTGGTGGCCTGGCGGTTGGGAGCTTGGGCCAGTTGCTAATGGATCGCTGGTTCGGATCCCCGTTTTTGACCCTGTGGGAGATCTGTCAACGTGCCCTTGAGCAGGGCGTTGACCCTGGTTGCCTCTGTGTGTCGCTCTGGATGGGAGTCTGTTAGATGACCAATATGATGTAGTTGTTGAGCGGCTTCACTGCAAGTATATTGTGTTTAAAAAAAACTCAATATACTTATGAATATAAAAAAGGTTTAAAAGAATACTGGATCCAAAGCAATTCAGGCCTGCTTCTCCACAAAGTCTTCAGACTTTGTTCCTCTGCTGTGTTGATCCTGAAAATCCCACACAGCTGATCTCCACTTCTCCCTGAGCTTTGAAGGCAGCTTGGAGACAATGGTTCTGAGAAGGTCTGGATTATCTCCTCCATGTGCTTAATGTCCTGCACTGGTTAGAGCATTGGGCCAGTATCCGATAGGTTGGTGGATTGAATCCCCGAGCTGACAAGGTAAACATCTGTCGTTCTGCCCCTGAACGAGGCAGTTAACCCACTGTTCCTAGGCCGTCATTGTAAATAAGAATTTGTTCTTTAAACTGACTTGCCTAGTTCACTGACTTGTCTAGTTTAAATAAAGGTTAAATAAATAAAAAATGCTTAGACCTGTCAATTTGATTGATCTGAGTTAACTTATAGCTAGATACCTCAAGATGACAAATGTATAGCTAGCAACTTCTAGATGACCAACTACCTAGAGGGTTAATGGTTTTTGAAAAATGGTTGTTCATAGCTAAATCCTTCCAGTCATGTAATAGAAGCGAACTGGTGCCTTCCTTGAATAGTGAATTTCTGACCCCTACGAATGTTGTGCTTCTTGTGGAGATCATTGGTGCCTTCATAGTACTTTGCCTGGTTGGAAAGATAAAATAACATCTCCCCGAGAGATGCCATTTAAGTGCAAACTAACATTACATACAAAATGAAAGCTACAAAAACAATTAGCTAGCTAGCTAACGTTGGCTAAACATAACTGTCTGGCTAGCTGACTAGGCAGGCTGATGTAAGCCTTCTAAAATATTGTTAAATAGGAATAAATAATTGAAGCTGTTTTTGGATTTAGATTGCTAGCTAACGTTACTTACATTGAGTTGATTAGATTCGAATCTGGCTGTTTTCCTGCCTTTTGTTATAACTAGCAAAGTGCAAAGAAGTCTTAATTCAGGTTGGGCGTGAGTTTCTGCTTGAATTTGGTTAAAAGGACAGTGAATTTGTTCAAACTTTGAGAACTTGCTACCAAGCTCGTGTGTATCAGAAACACATCGTGTTTTCTCTTAGAGACTATTCTGAACTGAAGACATGTGTTACCACATTGTTTAAGCCTATTGGTGATAGTCATATACTCTGTGTAATTCTGTAATGTATAATGTATTTAATGTACAGTACACTGTAATTGTTTGAGTGTCAATTCTTTCATCCAATTAGTTAAATAGAGTAACTGCATTCCTCATTTTACAGAGTAATTATTTGATTGACCAAATGCTTATAATTTAGAAGGTCTATTGGTAGTTGTTATTTACACTATACAGTTCACATACTGTAGCATATTCTTGGATGCCACCTTGACATCTCTGATCTGCTTGCCTCAATTAATTAATGCTAGAACATTGGTTGCCAGGATTAGCTCTTTGTATCTAGTCTCTTAATAATTGCATAACGGTGCAAGTCATAAATGTTCATTATATTCATACTTAGTCGGTGATGCAATGATTCACTGTCTTGCTAGATTCACCAGAGGGCCTGTTGCATTTATTTTTACAGAAAACCACAGCAATATAGGTCTACTCTCAGGAAAAAAGGTGCTATCTAGAACCTAAAAGGATTCTTCCGCTGTCCCCATAGAAGAACCCTTTTTGTTTCCAGGTAGAACCCCTTTTCGGGGCCTTGGAGATCTCTTTTGTGTTCCATTCCACAGATGGTTCTACATGGAACCCAAAAAGGTTGTTACTCGAACAAAAATGGGTTCTTTAAAGGGTTCTCCTATGGGGACTGCCGTATAACCCTTTGGAACCGCTTTTTTCTAAGAGTGTACTCAGCAAGTTCAACTTGTTCAATTTACACCATTTCATTCTCTACTCCAACATCTGCCTGGTATTCAAAATAAAATGCAATATAGCAGCACCACCTTTGAACGTTTTCGTCAACCTCTGCTCAGACTTAAATAGCAGTGTCCCAAAAACCTCCTCCAGGGGTGAATGTAGCATCATCAAATGGTCCACCACCTTCTACCAAACTGCCTTCTCATACAAAGCAATAAAGACATGGAATGGCCTCACCTGTACATGGATCAAGTCAAATCAGACGTGCGCACACTGAATTTGATCTAATAGGCAACAGTGACATTTTTTTAATGTAACAGAATACACACTAAAAAACACATTACATTTCAATCGGTGCAAATATTTAGCTTGGATTACTTTGATTAGATTGGGTTTGTTGTCTTTTACAAGTCAAATGTACACTAGCCTACTCCCCAATCGACACAGTAAATAATATTGCCTACGTGCTTTCGACAATACGTTATCAACTCGTGATCAACAAAAAATAATTATTTTCAAATTAACCTAATTTGACTTATAAACATAGTAGGCCTAAATATTTCCTAACGATATCACAACTTAAATATAGCCTACTTACTCCTCAATACTGACAGTTGTGGCTGCTTTGTGTGATGTATTGTTGTCTCTACATTCTTGCCCTTTGTGCTGTTGATTGTGCCCAATAATGTTTGTACCATGTTTTGTGTTGCTACCATGTTGTGTTGCTACCATTTTGTTGTTATGTTGTGTTGTCATGTGTTGCTGCCTTGCTATGTTATTGTCTTAGGTCTCTCTTTATGTAGTGTTGTATTGTCTCTCTTGTTGTGAAGTGTGTTTTGTCCTATATTTATATTGTATTTATTTTATTTTTTAAATCCCAGGCCCCCGTCCCCACAGGAGCCTTTTGCCTTTTGGTAGGCCGTCATTGTAAATAACACTTTGTTCTTAACTGACTTGCCTAGTTAAATAAAGCTTAAATAATAAATAATAAAAATTAAAATTGGATCAAGGACATCTTGGTAGTTATTTTCATCATCTGAGGCAGACACTTGAAAATCGCTTCTGTCGCTTGTAAAGAAAATGTAATGAATGTCTATCACCGCCAAGCTCCTAAATACCGTGCCAGTCTCTCACTCTATGAACGGTCACCGCTATCCGGATTCCTTGGGACGTCCTTACCCTAAACCCTAAACTAACACTAAACTCAACCAATTTACATTTATACTTGATAGAGGTAGGAACAGCCCAAGGATCCCGAATAGCACCTGTGAACTCTGAAACTCTTATTGCTTGTCTGCTGTGGAACTGGTAACACAGTCTGTGATTGGCTAACAACATTTAGATCTGTGTATAGCGAGATAAGATAACATGATACCATGCCATGAGGTGTTGAGGGAAAGACATGTTACCTATAGATTGGACATCATCTTTTCTAGGCCATTAGCGATAACAGGAAATATACAAGCCGTAGGCTGAAAAATGTTACGTTTCTAACATTTATGTTTGAGATTTAATTAATATAAATATAAACTATGCACATTATGACTTTCATTAACACGCGACGCAGGCGTCCTGCAGACGTTAGTAAGGCGTTGGTGTCATGTCAGGTGGTACGGTTGCCTAGGCTTATATATGTCTCTTATCACCCCCCATACAGGAACGCCCCGAATTCCGGGCTCCAGTTGCACACTATTGTATTCCAACGGCTCGGGTTATCGCACCACACCCACCTAGCTACTAGTCTTCCCTGTGGCTCAGTTGGTAGAGCATGGTGTTTGCAACGCCAGCTTGGTGTTTGCAACGCCAGGGTTGTGGGTTCCATTCCCACGGGTGGCCAGTACGGGGGGGGAAAAAATGCATGAAATGAAATGTATGCAAATGACTAGAATGTAATTGATGGACACCTAGCTACTGTTGGAACGTCTTCTTCTCTTTTTAATTAATTCTTCTTAGTAATTCACACTGAGAAATTATCCGGCCCTAAATATGCTGGATGTTTGTTTTGTTTTAATCGTCTAGCAGACGCTCTTATCCAGAGTGACTTACAGTAGTGAATGCATACATTTCATTTCATGCATTTTTTATTTTTTTCCCGTACTGGCCACCCATGGGAATGGAACCCACAACCCTGGCGTTGCAAACACCATGCTGGCGTAGTAAACACCATGCTCTACCAACTGAGCCACGGGGAAGGCCAGTATGTATAACACACCATGCTCTACCAACTGAGCCACAGGGAAGGCCAGTATGTATAACACACCATGCTGGCGTTGTAAACACCATGCTCTACCAACTGAGCCACGGGGAAGGCCAGTATGTATAACTCATAACCCTAGCGTTGTAAACACCATGCTCTACCAACTGAGCCGCAGGGAAGGCCAGTATGTATAACACACCATGCTGGCATTGTAAACACCATGCTCTACCAACTGAGCCACGGGGAAGGCCAGTATATATAACACACCATGCTGGTGTTGTAAACACCATGCTCTACCAACTGAGCCACGGGGAAGCCAATGTGTTTGTTCAGTTTTTTTACTTTAGTGAGCGAGTGCGTGCTGTGGGAAAATGTGACACAACTATAATTTGATCAGGAATTGAAATGTTAATTAGATCTTGAGGTAGAGGAAATGTGAATACTGCCTATGTAAGAGAGCTTTTGGGGAAAGAAATTGCATGGCGACAGTCTGGGGTTGAGAGGAGAGTAGGTGTTGTAACAGGAAATAAGCGGCATCCTGTTTATCAGCAGTTAGGGGAATACTGAGGAAATGTGTTTTGTATACTTAGAAAAACAGTGAATGTTGGAAAAGAAACAGTATTTTCTACCCAGAGAACTAGTATCTGCACACTTAAAATACATCAAATAGAATATAAAAAGTGCACTAGCCAAACAATGAGCCATCTGGAACTCTGTACTGTTGGGGTCTTTGTAGAGATTGTTTGCTTACAGTCCTACTGTGCTCTGAGACTAAGATAAACATCTGCCAGGATGGGAGGGGTTCTCTTTCCTTTTCATTCTCACTCTTGGATAGGGGTTCTCATTCACTTTCATTCTCTGTCTGTCTGTCTGTCTGTCTGTCTGTCTGTCTGTCTGTCTGTCTGTCTGTCTGTCTGTCTGTCTGTCTGTCTGTCTGTCTGTCTGTCTGTCTGTCTGTCTGTCTGTCTGTCACACACTCACACAATAACATTTATTTAACCTTTATTTAAGTAGGCAAGTCAGTTAAGAACAAAATCTAATTTACAATGACAACCTACACCAGCCAAACTCGGACGACATGACTGTGACGCCGCAGTAAATGTCCATTACCAGAAAGATAAGGATCTTCTTTCAATAATTACAATATATTATGTTTGTTTTGGAATAACTTCTGAAATAAATCTTTGTTGAACCAAATATTTAGGTGCTACTGATATGGTGGAGCAGAAAGTCAAGTGTTATTGACAATTTATCAAACTCGAATGGATTTGAAATACATAAAAGAGTAAAATATATTTGTAACTGTTTTCTAGGTAACAGCAATTGTCTTTAATTTGGTAAGGTTCAGTATACATTTGGCGTTTTAGACATTTGGACTTCTGAAGAATACAAAAATATGTTTTCATGAGTTCACTCATGTTCCGTAGATTGAGACTTGAGAGAAAGAGATGGGGATCAATTGCTCCAAAGGGAGGAGAGAGGAGAGGGACATTACCACTTTCTCCAAAAAGAGAAGTTTGTCTTTGGGAAGAAAAAAGGAGTACACTGAAGGGAGGATAGCAGAGGGCAACAGTGGAGAAACGCTCTTTCAACAAAGGTGAGACCAATTTCCCTGAAATGGTTCAAGTCAGTTTTGCCTTGTGTTGTAGTACCAGGTTGAGGACATAGAGGCCAGTGTTACCTCTATCTCTCTCTGTCTCTCCCAGTCCCCCCAGCCTACAATCCCCAGTCTCCCCAGCCTACAATCCCCAGTCCCCCCGGCCTACAATCCCCAGTCCCCCCAGCCTATAATCCCCAGTCTCCCCAGCCAACAATCCCCAGTCTACAATCCCCAGTCCCCCCAGCCTACAATCCCCAGTCTCCCCAGCCTACAATCCCCAGTCCCCCCAGTCTCCCCAGCCTACAATCCCCAGTCTCCCCAGTCTACAATCCCCAGTCTCCCCAGCCTACAATCCCCAGTCTCCCCAGCCTACAATCCCCAGTCTCCCCAGCCTACAATCCCCAGTCTCCCCAGCCTACAATCCCCAGTCCCCGCAGCCTACAATCCCCAGTCCCCCCAGTCTACAATCCCCAGTCTCCCCAGCCTACAATCCCCAGTCCCCGCAGCCTATAATCCCCAGTCCCCCCGGCCTATAATCCCCAGTCCCCCCGGCCTACAATCCCCAGTCCCTCCCAGGTTGCACAATGCAGTGCCACGCTAAAAGGGTAAGTTGTCAAACGTTTTACTTTGAGCGCGTGTGATGTGGTGTGGGTGTAAATTAATAGTTTTTTGGGGTTAAACCATCTCTCTTTTTCCGCAGTGAATTGCGTGGTGGTCTGTCTCCAGTGTCCAGAGAGACCCAGAGCGCATCAAGGAACACACACTACCACCACAATATGAAGATAAAGACAAAACAAAGAAGACCAAATACATAATGAATGATAAATACATATACTAAATGCATTATTATGATGCATGACATAGGAGCTAATAGGTTATTTTGCATTGCGTATTATGCAGATGGATGCACATATAATGCATTATGAAGAGGGTATTCATAGGAGATGTTACCATAGGAGGTGTTACCATAGGAGGTGTTACTATAGGAGGTGTTACCATAGGAGGTGTTACCATAGGAGGTGTTACCATAGGAGGTGTTACCATAGGAGATGTTACCATAGGAGGTTTTACCATAGGAGATGTTACCATAGGAGGTGTTACCATAGCCATAGGAGGTGTTACCATAGGAGGTGTTACCATAGGAGGTGTTACCATAGGAGGTGTTACCATAGGAGGTGTTACCGTAGGATGTGTTACCATAGGAGTTGTTACCATAGGAGGTGTTACCATAGCCATATGAGGTGTTACCATAGGAGGTGTTACCATAGGAGATGTTACCATAGGAGGTGTTACCATAGGAGATGTTACCATAGGAGGTGTTACCATAGGAGGTGTTACCATAGGAGGTGTTACCATAGGAGGTGTTACCATAGGAGGTGTTACTATAGGAGGTGTTATCATAGGAGGTGTTACCATAGGAGGTGTTACCATAGGAGGTGTTACCATAGCCATAGGAGGTGTTACCAGAGGAGGTGTTACCATAGGAGGTGTTACCATAGGAGTTGTTACTATAGGAGGTGTTACCATAGGAGGTGTTACCATAGCCATAGGAGGTGTTACCATAGGAGGTGTTTCCATAGGAGGTGTTACCATAGGAGGTGTTACCATAGGAGGTGTTACCATAGGAGGTGTTACCATAGCCATAGGAGGTGTTACCATAGGAGGTGTTACCATAGGAGGTGTTACCATAGGAGGTGTTACCATAGGAGGTGTTACTATAGGAGATGTTACCATAGGAAATGTTACTATAGGATGTGTTACTATAGGAGGTGTTACCATAGGAGGTGTTACCATAGGAGGTGTTACTATAGGATGTGTTACCATAGGAGATGTTACTATAGGAGGTGTTACAATAGGATGTGTTACCATAGGAGATGTTACCATAGGAGGTGTTACCATAGGAGGTGTTACTATAGGAGGTGTTACAATAGGAGGTGTTACCATACGCATACAACACACAATTAATCTTCTCCTTTCCCCCTTCTGATAACCAAGTAGCGAATTACATCTCTGCATGTCTGGCAGACATATCAGTGTGGATGACGGATCACCACCTCAAACTGAACCTCAGCAAGACGGAGCTGCTCTTCCTCCCGGGGAAGGACTGCCCGTTCCATGATCTCGCCATCACGGTGGACAACTCCATTGTGTCCTCCTCCCAGAGTGCTAAGAGCCTTGGCGTGACCCTGGACAACACCCTGTCGTTCTCCTCTAACATCAAGGCGGTGACCCGATCCTGTAGGTTCATGCTCTACAACATTCGCAGAGTACGACCCTGCCTTACACAGGAAGCGGCGCAGGTCCTAATCCAGGCACTTGTCATCTCCCGCCTGGGTTACTTACTGCAACTCGCTGTTGGCTGGGCTCCCTGCCTGTGCCATTAAACCCCTACAACACATCCAGAACGCCGCAGCCCGTCTGGTGTTCAACCTTCCCAAGTTCTCTCACGTCATCCCGCTCCTCCGCTCTCTCCACTGGCTTCCAGTTGAAGCTCGCATCCGCTACAAGACCATGGTGCTTGCCTACGGAGCTGTGAGGGGAACGGCACCTCCGTACCTTCAGGCTCTGATCTGTTCCTACACCCAAACAAGGGCACTGCATTCATCCACCTCTGGCCTGCTGGCCCCCCTACCTCTGCGGAAGCACAGTTCCCGCTCAGCCCAGTCAAAACTGTTCGCTGCTCTGGCACCCCAATGGTGGAACAAGCTCCCTCACGACGCCAGGACAGCGGAGTCAATCACCACCTTCCGGAGACACCTGAAACCCCACCTCTTTAAGAAATACCTGGGATAGGATATAGTAATCCTTCTAACCCCCCCCCCCCCCCCAAAAAAAGTGATGACGCTGTTCTCAGAGTGACATACAAAGGAATCAAAAGAAAAGGCAGCACCAGCCATGACTTTGGCATTGGAAGCAATGACAAGTCCTGGTGTATACAGCACAAAATGCATTTTCATCATAATGGTACTGTTATTAAATTCCCCCCCTTTAGGGACCCCTCCAAGCACAGAATAGGAGTGTATCTGGACTGGCCGGCCAGCACCCTGTCCTTCTACACGGTCTTCTCTGACACATTGACCCACATGTACACATTCCACAACACATTCACTGAGCCCCTCTATCCAGCTTTTGGACTAGCCGGCTGTTACCCTTTGCTCAGTGTCTTTGTGCCAGGTAGAGTAGCCTTCTCAGTCCTGGAGGAACACCTGGGTCTCCATGACAACAGTCACACACACCCTTCGGTTCTAACGCGACCGTGTGACTTGATGGCTTTGACAGTGGTCATGACTTCAGATATGGACATTAATAAATCAGTTGTTGTGAGGAGATGACTTTATTATATTCCTGTGACTGTACATCCATGTTCTGTTATGTTAGTGCAGTTCTGTAAAATTCCTTTGACTTTGAATAGGATGCATATTATTGTTAAGTGTGATCAAATCATTTGTAAATATTCGTTTGTTAAACATGTGTTGCATCATACTGTAAACACAACACACACGTCTCTGTCTGTGTACAGTAGGCCAGAGTTTCTCAAGAAAAATAAAGCTTTGGTTTAGACACTCATTTAATTTTAGTATTGACTAATATTGGTCAATGTTGGTGGTGAATATTGAAGTGAATTTGGTGGATTGCCAGATAGAGGTATAAACACACAACCTTCTGGACCAGATAAAGATATAAACACACAACCTTCTAGACCAGATAAAGGTATAAACACACAACCGTCTAGACCAGATAGAGGTATAAACACACAACCTTCTAGACCAGATAGAGGTATAAACACACAACCTTCTAGACCAGATAGAGGTACAAACACACAACCTTCTAGACCAGATAGAGGTATAAACACACAACCTTCTAGACCAGATAAAGGTATAAACACACAACCTTCTAGACCAGATAGAGGTATAAACACACAACCTTCTAGACCAGATAAAGGTATAAACGCACAACCTTCTAGACCAGATAGAGGTATAAACACACAACCTTCTAGACCAGATAGAGGTATAAACACACAACCTTCTAGAGCAGATAGAGGTACAAACACACAACCTTCTAGACCAGATAAAGGTATAAACACACAACCTTCTAGACCAGATAGAGGTATAAACACACAACCTTCTAGACCAGATAGAGGTATAAACACACAACCTTCTAGACCAGATAGAGGTATAAACACACAACCTTCTAGACCAGATAGAGGTATAAACACACAACCTTCTAGACCAGATAGAGGTATAAACACACAACCTTCTAGACCAGATAAAGGTATAAACACACAACCTTCTAGACCAGATAGAGGTATAAACACACAACCTTCTAGACCAGATAGAGGTATAAACACACAATCTTCTAGACCAGATAAAGGTATAAACACACAACCTTCTAGACCAGATAGAGGTATAAACACACAACCTTCTAGACCAGATAGAGGTATAAACACACAACCTTCTAGACCAGATAAAGGTATAAACACACAACCTTCTAGACCAGATAGAGGTATAAACACACAACCTTCTAGACCAGATAGAGGTATAAACACACAACCTTCTAGACCAGATAGAGGTATAAACACACAACCTTCTAGACCAGATAGAGGTATAACACACAACCTTCTAGACCAGATAGAGGTATAAACACACAACCTTCTAGACCAGATAGAGGTATAAACACACAAGCTTCTAGAGCAGATAAAGGTATAAACACAGAACCTTCTAGACCAGATAGAGGTATAAACACACAACCTTCTAGACCAGATAGAGGTATAAACACACAACCTTCTAGACCAGATAGAGGTATAAACACACAACCTTCTAGACCAGATAGAGGTATAAACACACAGCCTTCTAGACCAGATAGAGGTATAAACACACAACCTTCTAGACCAGATAAAGGTATAAACACACAACCTTCTAGACCAGATAGAGGTATAAACACACAACCTTCTAGACCAGATAGAGGTACAAACACACAACCTTCTAGACCAGAAGGAGGTATAAACACACAACCTTCTAGACCAGATAGAGGTACAAACACACAACCTTCTAGACCAGATAGAGGTATAAACACACAAGCTTCTAGACCAGATAGAGGTATAAACACACAACCTTCTAGACCAGATAGAGGTATAAACACACAACCTTAATTCCTATTGATTATTTATATACATGACAGGTTAGGAGCAGAAGCACGGAGACTGAGTAGAGGGAATATAAATGCATATACAGTCCTCATAAGTATTTTGACAATAAAGCTACATTTGGTTCTATACTCCAGCATTTTGGATTTGAGATCAAATATTTAATATGAGGAGACAGTATATAATGTCACCTTTTATTTGAAGGTATTTTCATGCATGTCTGTTTCACAGTTTAGAAATGAAAGCACGTTATGTATCTAGTCCCCCTATTAGAAGAAGTCATAAGTATTCTGACCAATTCACTTAGAGCAGTGTTTCCCAACTCCGGTCCCAGAGTAATCTACTCCCAACAGCACACGTTTTGTTGTAGCCCCGGAGGTACTCGAGGACCGGAGTTGGGAAACACTGTCTTGGAGTGTATTGAAGTAGTCAAATCTTTAATATTTAGTCCCATATTCCTTACACGCAATGACTACATGAAGTTGGTGACTCTACAAACTCTACAAAGATGCATTTGCAGTTTGTTTTGGTTGTGTTTTGGATTATGTTTTGCTCCATAGGAGCCTGAAATGTAGCCTGTTAGAAGTAGAGCAAAACAAATGACCTACTCCTTTACCACAGACAACAGTAACACATCGGTTATCACAAAATGAGCACAACGTTTGGTACTCAAAATAGTACAAAACCACAACCACTTATGGTTCAATGCAACTGAGATCTTCGAGACTGAAGACAGACAACAATGACAAGACAAGACACGTTTCTACAAAAAGATGCCATTTATTTATTCATATTTCAAGAAAATAAGTGTAACATTTAGCATTTTTACCAGAAGAGAATACAGTACAAATCCTTTCCAGCAGAGGGAAAAAGATAAGTAGAGGAGGTAGCCTAGTGGTTAGATAGTTGGGCCAGTAACCAAAATGTTGATGGATTGAATCCCTGAGCTGACAAAGTAAGAATCTGTCGTTCTGCCCCTGAACTAGGCAGTTCACCCACTGTTCCCCGGTAGGCTGTCGTTGTTAATAAGGATTTGTTCTTAACTAACTTGCCTAGTTAAATAAAGTTTAACTTTCAAAAAAAGGAGAGGGGAGTCGGTGAATATGGAGTCTCTGTTGGTTTTGTCTCTCACAATCCAAAGCGGGACACCAGCTTCTCCTGATCATCCAGGTCTCTCTGCACCTTCTTCCTCATGTAGAATATGAGACAGAGGGACAGAAACATGTACATTAACTTAATAATAATAATCATGTGCCATTTAGAAGATGCTTTTATCCAAAACATACATTTTAATGTACGGGTGGTCCCGGGAATCAAACCCACTATCCTGGCATTGCAAGCGCCACGCTCTACAAACTGAACTACATGTAGCAACTTCCATTCAACTAAATGTTTCCATTCAACTACACACTGACTTTGCATTCAACTAAAGTAGGCAAAAACAACCACACATCACAATCATTGCAAGTAAAATGTTCAAAAAACAGCAGCTATCTGAAGGGATATGTTTTCAGACGGATGTTCTAAACATAAAAGGAAGGAAGTCACGTCACATGATTCCAACTGTTTAATACAACCATTGTTGAGAGACTTCCTTTCTTTCTTTGGATACTGTTTACCCTCCGTTGCTCAGCAACTCTACAAACATTTAGCGGTGTGCCTCAGCCCATGCTTTTTAAGAGACTGCTGCTCTGACAGCTTGGTTACTGGGGCATTGAACTGGCAACATCTAGTTTGTGTGTGTTAGTGTGTAGTGTGTGTAGCATATATGTTGATGTGTAGTTTAGAGTGGGTCTATCTGTGGTAGATGTCCAACATGATTGTGTGCTGCTGGTACAGACATTGCACATTTAGGTGCATTAATGTTTCCCTGCACTGCATATTTCAGAAGTGAAAAAGTATCTCCCATTTCAGAAATGTCACCTATGTATTTATTTACCTAAGTTATCTTTAGATTGTAAACAAACTTGGAGCTTGACATCACCCTTCGAGAGAGTCACACTAACGAAGTACCGGCAAAGTAACTTTCAAACACACACATCTGTATACTAATTGTATATGTATATAAATATATATATATATATGTGTACCTGGTACAGAGCACATCCTCATGGAGAGAGACTTGAAAGCGTTGACGCTGTCAACAGGCGAGAGAAGCGCTCCTCCAGCATACTTAAGTGGACGATCTTCACGACCTAGACAGTCGTGAAGAGGAAAATATTTGGCATGGGTCCTCAGATCCTCTAAAGGTTTTACAGCTGCACCATCAAGAGCATCCTAAAGGGTTGCATCACTGCCTGGTATGGCAACTGTTCGGACCTCCGACCGCAAGGCACTACAGAGGGTAGTGCGTACGGCCCAGTACATCACTGGGGCCAAGCTTCCTGCCATCCAGGAACTCTATACCAGGCGGTGTCAGAGGAAGGCCCTAAAAATGGTCAAAGACCTCAGCCATCCCAGTCATAGACTGTTTTGTCTACTACCGGTACCGGATTGCCAAGCGGTACCGGATTGCCATGTCTAGCACAAAAAGGCTTCTCAACAGGGGAATGATGACTCTGCAGTCCCTGGGCGAAAAACAGTAGGGCTTTTGGAAAGTGGATGATCTGAGAACAATGACACAGGTGCGCGCGTGCATGTGAAGACGCCATTTTCTATTTTCAGTGTTTGAACGGATACAACGTCTCCCGGTTGGAATATTATCGCTATTTTACGAGAAAAATTGCATAAAAATTGATTTTAAACAGCGTTTGACATGCTACGAAGTACGGTAATGGAATATTTTGAATTTTTTTGTCACGATATGCGCCGGCGCGTCACCCTTCGGATAGTGTCTTGAACGCAAAAACAAAACGCAGCTATTTGGATATAACTATGGATTATTTGGAACCGAAACAACATTGGGTGTTGAAGTAGACGTCCTGGGAGTGCATTCTGACGAAGAACAGCAAAGGTAATCCAATTTTTCTTATAGTAAATCTGAGTTTGGTGAGTGCCAAACTTGGTGGGTGTCAAAATAGCTAGTCATGATGGCCGGGCTATGTACTCAGAATATTGCAAAATGTGCTTTCACCGAAAAGCTATTTTAAAATCGGACACCGCGATTGCATAAAGGAGTTCTGTATCTATAATTCTTAAAATAATTGTTATGTTTTTTGTGAACGTTTATCGTGAGTAATTTAGTAAATTCACCGGAAGTTTTCGGTGGGTATGCTAGTTCTGAACAAAACATGCTAATGTAAGAAGCTGGTTTGTCTTTAAAATGCTGTAAAATAGTCATACGCGAAATACAAACTCCTCTAAAATCTGAAAACTTCAATATTTCAAACATATGACTATTTTACAGCATTTTAAAGACAAGACTCTCCTTTATCTAACCACACTGTCCGATTTCAAAAAGGCTTTACAGCGAAAGCAAAACATTAGATTATGTCAGCAGAGTACCCAGCCAGAAATAATCAGACACCCATTTTTCAAGCTAGCATATAATGTCACAAAAAACAAAACCACAGCTAAATGCAGCACTAACCTTCTCTTAAAAAAGCGATAATATTCCGACCGGGAGTTGTTGTATCCGTTCAAAGACGATAGAATAAAAACATGGTGTCGTCTCGTGCACGAGCATGAGTCCCATTGTCCGCTGATAGACCACTTGCCAAAAGCGCAAATGTGTTTCAGCCTGGGGCTGCCTCGATATCATTCCGCTTTTTCCCGGGCTCTGAGAGCCTATGGGAGCCGTAGGAAGTGTCACGTTACAGCAAAGATCCTCAGTCTTCAATAAACAGAGACAAGAAGAACAAGATCTTGTCAGAGAGGGCACTTCCTGTAAGGAATCTTCTCAGGTTTTTGCCTGCCATATGAGTTCTGTTATACTCACAGACACCATTCAAACAGTTTTAGACACTTTGGAGTGTTTTCTATCCAAAGCCAATAATTATATGCATATTCTAGTTTCTGGGCAGGAGTAATAATCAGATTAAATCGGGTACGTTTAGCCATAAGAGGTTTTAAGAGGGAGAAATGTATGGTTGAGAAAACAGGGGCTGGTAGACTACACATGACCTGGTTATGGCTCTGAAAAAGCTGACAACAGGAAAGAGGGCCCTTCTAAGGCCTCTTATCTAGGGAGGAAAGGAACGGCGAGAAACTGCCAAGGCTGGTAGAAAAGTGATGTGTGTGTGGGGGGGGGGGGGGGGGGTTATAAAATGACTGCATTTTTTACTTCAGAAAGTTCTCTGAATAAAGAACCAACCTTTTGCTGAAATCTGGGACTTTGCCTAATTCTTATTAAGCCTAGCTTTACAGCCTAGGGGGAATTGGTCAAAGCTGTAGTGATTGTTAGCATCATTGGGATTGAACATTCTCGTGACAACTACATATACAGCAGTATGTGGACACCGCTATCAAATTAGTTGATTTTTCTATTTCAGCCACACCGGTTGCTGACAGATGTATAAAATCAAGCACAAAGCCATGCAATCTTCATAGACACTCAGCGGTCCCATTCTGTGAGCTTGTGTGGCCTACCAAAACGTGGCTGAGTTGTAGTTGCTCCTTTACGTTTGCACTTCACAATAACAGCACTTGCAGTTGCCTGGAGCAGCTCTAGCACGGCATTTGACGAACTGACTTGTTGCAAAGGTGGCATCATTTGACGGTGCCGCGTTGAAAGTTGCTGAGCTCTTCAGTAAGGCCATTCTTGTTTGTCCAATGTTTGTCTATGGAGATTGCATGGCGGTGTGCTCGATTATATACACCTGTCAGCAACAGGTTTGAAGAGGTGTCCACATATTCTTGTATATATAGTGTATTTCCATGGTACATTACACAGATCTCACCATTCCAGTTATGCTGCTCTGGTGCCATCTTGTGGACTGCTGGGAATACAACTACAACTCCATTACATTCATTGTATCCCATGAAGAGCCACTGGGCTGGAGGACTACGCAGTCTGAATCAGGTACTTATATGAATAAAGACACTGACATGTCATATCACTGAGTCTCAGTTTAAATCAGGGTTTAAACAGAACACAAGTCATTACAAGTAAAAATATTCCTTTAATTAGGTTTTATTTATTCACCAAACAAAATAAGTGAAAGACAGTACAGATATAAACATATACATATATGAACTGGTATCAAGGTTGGAAGAATAAAAGGGCTGATATGGAAACCACACCACTAATAGAAGTACCAAAAAAACTGTTTGTTCAATCAGTTAAACAGCATATTAATTATAATTGTACATGATATACTCAGTATAAAAGAAAAACCATGTTTGATTTTGTGTGTGTGTGTGTGTGTGTGAGTTATGCTCCATGGAGGGGATTATTGGGTAGTTTAGTTCACCAGGCTGACCCCCAGTCTTCATGGAGGAGATTACTGAGTAGTCTGGTTCATCAGGCTGACCCCCAGTCTTCATGGAGGAGATTACTGAGTAGTCTGGTTCATCAGGCTGACCGCCAGTCTTCATGGAGGAGATTACTGAGTAGTCTGGTTCATCAGGCTGACCCCCAGTCATCATGGAGGAGATTACTGAGTAGTTTGGTTCATCAGGCTGACCTCCAGTCTATATGGAGGAGATTACTGAGTAGTTTGGTTCATCAGGATGACCCCCAGTCTTCATGGAGGAGATTACTGAGTAGTTTGGTTCATCAGGCTGACCCCCAGTCTTCATGGAGGAGATTACTGAGTAGTTTGGTTCATCAGGCTGACCCCCAGTCTCTTCATGGAGGAGATTACTGAGTAGTTTGGTTCATCAGGCTGACCCCCAGTCTTCATTGAGGAGATTACTGAGTAGTTTGGTTCATCAGGCTGACCCCCAGTCTCTTCATGGAGGAGATTACTGAGTAGTCTGGTTCATCAGGCTGACCCCCAGTCTTCATGGAGGAGATTACTGAGTAGTTTGGTTCATCAGGCTGACCCCCAGTCTCTTCATGGAGGAGATTACTGAGTAGTTTGGTTCATCAGGCTGACCCCCAGTCATCATGGAAGTTATTGAGGGATGATGATGTTTTGGCAATGTGGAGATAAGAATTCTAGAGTATGGTACCTCTGTATCTGAAAGAGAATTGACTATGAGGTTTGTCAGTGTGGAGGGTGAAGGTTACCACAGTGTCTTGTGTTATATAGATAGATTTTAGAATTAACCTGGAAGAATCCATTGAAGCGTTTAGGTAAACTGTCTGGGAGGTATTTGGCCTACATTAATGAGGTAAATTGACAGTATATTGAGTTTCTTAAACAATGGAGCCAGGTAATTAGAGGAGGTGGCTAGTGTTGCACATTACTTTTGTATGATGAGTAACATGTGTAAGTAGGAGGCATATGTTCTGGCCCAGGCAATATATCAGTAAATGAGATATGTGTAAATTCATCTCTAGTATAGAGTTAGGAAGCAAGCTTGATGAACCAAACCACACATTTTCTGATGATACCAACAGATTTCATCACTTTGCTACAGACAAATTGAACATGATCTTTCCAGGAGAACTTTTCATCAGTTAGAACTCTGAGGAATCTAGTGGATGTGACTTGTTCCACTTCATTCCCACAATTCAGATTCTGGATCATTTTTATTACATTTTTTACTATCATTCTTATTCTTCTAGTAAATACATTAAAGTTGGATTTTTTTACATTTAAAGATAATTTGTTTATGTGGAACCATTCAGAAATGTGTGATCATACCTCAGTTGGATAAATTAATTATTGAATCAAAATCCTTATGTGATAAAATCAAATTGGTGTCATCAGCAAAGATAATTGGAAGTATGGTATGGTAGAAGATCCAGCAGCAAGGTAATTTATATAAATTAGGAATAACAAAGGTTACATGATTACTGAGTGAAAGAGAGCCTATGAAAGTTTTCATGGAGGGCGGGTGACCCCCTTGGTGGCTGAACCTGAGATCAATGAGAGAACTTGTCAGGAAAAAACGACAGAGTCCCACTTTCTCTGTCATTGTACAAAGTAGAGAGTGGGGGAAAAATGTGTAAAGATGTATACAGAGGCTCTGGAATTTGTCATAAAAAAATAAAAATAAAAATTGCTAAAAAGGATTAAAATAAAGTTCCAACAGTACATGAGATGATCAGACTGAACCAACTGCTATCTTAAAATGTTTATTCAGTTAGGAAACAGAGGATGTATTACATAAAGTTATCACAGAATTAAAGTTATCACACAATTAAATAATAAATCCTCACTCACACAGACAAACATGGCTTCATTATTGTTCACAGTTTATTATCATAGTTTCTCACAGATCCTGGCTTCCACTGTTAGAATGGCTGAGCGAGAGGAGGTGGGGCTTTTTTCATAGCCTGAGAGAGAGAGAGACATTCAGTTTTACTAGAGGGGCTGGGTGCGCCCCCTGTTGGCTGAACCCGGGTGGGAGGTTCCCCCTTAGCAAGCAATGGACCCCAGCACACCACTGAAGCCATTAAGAACTATATTCAAAAACACACCTGGTAACCTGTTCAGTCACCAGGCACACGGCTCAACATAGTTCAATGACAGAGACTGTGGACTTAGAATAATTTAGGGTAAAAAAAAAAACATTGTGAAAATTAATAAAATAAAGTTGCAGCTGTCTTTGATATGCTCAAAATTAACTAACTGCTATCTTGAAATGTAGAGAAAGTGTTTTAAAATAGGCATCCTATCATTTGAAAATTAGTTGAAAGGCTCAGTGATTCTCCTCCTGAGAAGAAGCTGACAGCCTTCAAACAGAGCAAAAAATCTGGTCCCAAACAATATGTCAAAATGAATAAAAAAATGATACAGCTGTCATTAATAAGATCAAACTGAACTAACTGCTATCTTGAAATGTAGAGAAAGTGTTTTAAAATAGGCATCCTATCATTTGAAAATTAGTTGAAAGGCTCAGTGATTCTCCTCCTGAGAAGAAGCTGACAGCCTTCAAACAGAGCAAAAAATCTGGTCCCAAACAATATGTCAAAATGAATAAAAAAATGATACAGCTGTCTTTAATAAGATCAAACTGAACTAACTGCTATCTTGAAATGTTGAAAAAGTGTTTTTAAATAGCTCAGTCTTATCACTCAATATGAGTCAAAATCTGTCACTTCCAGGACTGCTCATTTTGTCAAAAATAAAAAAATTAACAACTCACAGCTGTGTTAATAGACCCAACTCAAACATCTGCTATCTTGAAATGTCCAAAAAAGGTATTTAAATGGGCCTACCAGACATCTTCTTGAGAGAAGATAAGGTCAGGGACTCCTGACTGACTTTCTGTCATGTTGAAATAGGTTCTCCTGTCTTACTTTCTGTCATGTTGAGATTGGTTTCCCTGTCTTACTTTCTGTCATGTTGAGATTGGTTAGTTCTTCTTGAGAGAACTAACCCAAAATTAGTCCAACTAACCCAAAATTAGTCGAAAGGCTAAGGGATTTTCTAAATAGCTCAGTCTTATCACTCAATATGAGTCAAAATCTGTCACTTCCAGGACTGCTCATTTTGTCAAAAATGAAAAAATGAAAAAAATAACAACTCACAGCTGTGTTAATAGACCCAACTCAAACATCTGCTATCTTGAAATGTCCAAAAAGGGTATTTAAATGGGCCTACAAGACACCTTCTTGAGAGAAGATAAGGTCAGGGACTCCTGACTGACTTTACTCTCCGTCATGTTGAAATATGACAAAAGCTCTAGGCTGTTTTTAACCACTTCCGGTTGTCACAGGGAGTTCTTACTCAACACACGTTGTCTTTGGGGTAGACATAAACATAATCCTGAATAAGAAGTCTCTACCTTAATAATTGACTGAATGACACATGGTTGAGTTGCGTAATTTTCACTATCTGCAGGTGGCCATATAACAATAGCTCTAGGCTGTTTTTAACAACTTCCGGTTGTCACAGGAAGCTCTTGCTTCACACACGTTGTCTTTGGGGTAGTCTCAGTCCTATCTGATGCTGTCTGGTCAGTGAAACAGTCTGTCTCAGTCCTGTCTGATAAGTGAAACAGTTTGTCTCAGTCCTGTCTGGTCAGTGAAACAGTCTGTCTCAGTCCTGTCTGATGCTGTCCGGTCAGTGAAACAGTCTGTCTCAGTCCTGTCTGATGCTGTCTGGTCAGTGAAACAGTCTGTCTCAGTCCTGTCTGATGCTGTCTGGTCATAAAGAGTATAACATTGTTGCTGCCCGTAGCGTTGAAGGCAAGGGAAGCCAGTGAGCATTTGGCTTCCTTTGATTGTGTTGGCTGTGCTAGCTGTGCTAGCTGGGCTAGCTGTGCTAGCTGTGCTCGCTGTGCTAGCTGTGTTAGCTGTGTTAGCTGTGCTAGCTGTGTTAGCTGTGCTAGCTGTGTTGGCTGTGCTAGCTGTGCTGGCTGTGCTAGCTGTGCTAGCTGTGCTGGCTGTGCTAGCTGTGCTAGCTGTGTTAGCTGTGTCAGCTGTGCTAGCTGTGCTAGCTGTTAGCTGTGTTAGCTGTGCTAACTGTGTTAGCGGTGTTAGCTGTGCTAGCTGTGCTAACTGTGTTAGCGGTGTTAGCTGTGCTAGCTGTGTTAGCTGTGTTAGCTGTGCTAACTGTGTTAGCTGTGCTAGCTGTGCTAGCTGTGTTAGCTGTGCTAGCTGTGTTGGCTGTGCTAGCTGTGCTGGCTGTGCTAGCTGTGCTAGCTGTGCTGGCTGTGCTAGCTGTGCTAGCTGTGTTAGCTGTGTCAGCTGTGCTAGCTGTGCTAGCTGTTAGCTGTGTTAGCGGTGTTAGCTGTGCTAGCTGTGCTAGCTGTGTTAGCTGTGCTAATCCAAATTTATGGTTTTAAAAAAGGGCAAAATTAAAGACAGATCGTAACTGTAGGTGCTGAACTCTCTGTGTCGTTTTAAAGCAATAGTTGTTTTGTCGTCCCTAAAACGTCTGAAACATATATTTTGCTTTGACCGTGCTGCAGGTCACCTAACTGTTTGGTTACATGCAATACGCTTTGTGTGGACTTCACCGGACAGCGGTTGCTCTCTGGTTTTGAGATGAAAACAAATGTCTAGTTTAATTTATTCTGCCGCTGTGTCTAGTAGTAGTACCATCAACAGACAGCAGGGGGCAGTAGAACCTGTCTTCACAGTGGAAAGGCAGACACAGTGGATTCATTTGTCTTTAATAAGATCAAACTGAACTAACTGCTATTTTGAAATGTTGAAAAAGTGTTTTTAAATAGGCATCCTATCATTTGAAAATTAGTTGAAAGGCTAAGTGATTCTCCTCCTGAGAAGAAGCTGACAGCCTTCAAACAGAGCAAAAAAAGTGGTCCCAAACAATATGTCAAAATGAATAAAAAAATGATACAGCTGTCTTTAATAAGATCAAACTGAACTAACTGCTATCTTGAAATGTTGAAAAAGTGTTTTTAAATAGGCATCCTATCATTTGAAAATTAGTTGAAAGGCTAAGTGATTCTCCTCCTGACAAGAAGTTGACAGCCTTCAAACATAGTGCAAAAAAAGTGGGCGTGAACATAGAATATTTTTGGGTCAAAAAAAAGAATATACAGCTGTCTTTAATAAGATCAAACTGAACTAACTGCTATCTTGAAATGTTGAAAAAGTGTTTTTAAATAGCTCAGTCTTATCACTCAATATGAGTCAAAATCTGTCACTTCCAGGACTGCTCATTTTGTCAAAAATGAAAAAATTAACAACTCACAGCTGTGTTAATAGACCCAACTCAAACATCTGCTATCTTGAAATGTCCAAAAAAGGTATTTAAATGGGCCTACCAGACATCTTCTTGAGAGAAGATAAGGTCAGGGACTCCTGACTGACTTTACTCTCCATCATGTTGAAATATGACAATAGCTCTAGGCTGTTTTTAACCACTTCCGGTTGTCACAGGAAGTTTTTACTCAACACACGTTGTTTTTGGGGTAGACATAAACAGAATCCTGAATAAGAAGTCTCTACCTTAATAATTGACTGAATGACACATGGTTGAGTTGTGTGATTTTCACTATCTGCAGGTGGCCATATGGCAATAGCTCTTGGGTGTTTTTAACAACTTCCGGTTGTCACAGGAAGTTCTTACTCAACACACGTTGTCTTTGGGGTAGTCTCAGTCCTGTCTGATGCTGTCTGGTCAGTGAAACAGTCTGTCTCAGTCCTGTCTGATAAGTGAAACAGTCTGTCTCAGTCCTGTCTGATGCTGTCCGGTCAGTGAAACAGTCTGTCTCAGTCCTGTCTGATGCTGTCTGGACAGTGAAACAGTCTGTCTCAGTCCTGTCTGATGCTGTCTGTACAGTGAAACAGTCTGTCTCAGTCCTGTCTGATGCTGTCCGGTCAGTGAAACAGTCTGTCTCAGTCCTGTCTGATGCTGTCCGGTCAGTGAAACAGTCTGTCTCAGTCCTGTCTGATGCTGTCTGGACAGTGAAACAGTCTGTCTCAGTCCTGTCTGATGCTGTCTGGACAGTGAAACAGTCTGTCACAGCTCTGCTTATGTCATGTTCTGTGGCCTTGCCGTTCCATTTCTGACTGCCCCTGCAACACAGAAAGAAACACATTTAGTCATATTATATAAAACACTCAAAGTAATGGATATGGAGCATCTATGGCCTCAGTTACACCTGGCAGCTGAATGTGACTTCTGTCATCCGATCACTAAAAGCTGCAAATTAATCACTATTTTAGTAGTTCATTAAAGTAAATAAGGCTTTATGACTGCTGAATACCAACTATCAATCACTTAGATCATGTATTTCCAGGTAGAGATACATCCTTGGGACGTCCCTAGCCTGTTGAAGTTAACCCCTACCTTAACCATTTTAAATGTTAAGGTTAGGGTTTAGGGTAGGGATGTCCCAAGGATCCCGGATAGCATTGACCATTGTGCATTCTTCTGTCTCTTTTACATAGCAGGTGTAAAAGAAACACAGACAAGACAAGTAGGCACGCAATGGATTATGGTCATTGTAGTTCATTCTGTTTTATGCGCTAAACTATGTAGAATATTGTCCTGTTGGAAACTACAACTCCTTACTACATCACACAGTTCAGTCTGGATCTGATTTATCTCTAGAGAAACTACAACTCCCTACTACATCACACAGTTCAGTCTGGATCTGATTTATCTCTAGAGAAACTACAACTCCCTACTACATCACACAGTTCAGTCTGGGTCTGATTTATCTCTAGAGAAACTACAACTCCCTACTCCATCACACAGTTCAGTCTGTATCTGATTTATCTCTAGAGAAACTACAACTCCCTACTACATCACACAGTTCAGTCTGGATCTGATTTATCTCTTGTGAGGGAAAATCTATGTTAACCTCTTTAAGTTGATATGACTTCTAATGTGTTGAAGGATCTCTTTAAGGTCGAGAAGTTTGTGTATGTTTGTGTGGGTCTGCAACCACACACCCTCTGGGCAGACAGGCCAAAGGAGCTTGGCCCAATTCAGGGAACTGTTGATCTACTTCAGAGGAACTGTGTCTAGAGTGATTTCCTGTTGTTTTGACACCTCACTGGAAAACTAGAATAACTAGCTGTTGCTAGAGAACGAGATGACCAATTCACAGTTAGTCTGTGTCTCGTTCACCACACACGTACACCTACCAAGATCATGTGTTTTCTATATGAACAAGATAGTTTGACTATATAAGGCTTCTGAACTCCTTGTGTCATCGAGCTCTTGGCCTTCCACCTCAGAGTGTAGGGCTGACCAGCTACATTATTGCAATTCTTATCAAATAAAGGTTGATTGTTTGAAGAAATGACAGTCTCTCCTGATTGGTTAGAATTTCCACCACAATGTGCAGTAACAATGTTACCAGACTCATATAAGTTCAGTTGATAGACTCATAGTACAGAATAAATGACTGACTGCCCAGTTCAACATCAATTCACCGTCTCACCTCATACTGTATTGGAGCAGCAGCAGCTGACTGCCCAGTTCAACGTCTTTTCACCGTCTCACCTCATACTGTATTGGAGCAGCAGCAGCTGACTGCCCGGTTCAACATCAGTTCACCGTCTCACCTCATACTGTATTGGGGCAGCAGCAGCTGACTGCCCAGTTCAACATCAGTTCACCGTCTCACCTCATACTGTATTGGAGCAGCAGCAGCTGACTGCCCAGTTCAACATCAGTTCACCGTCTCACCTCATACTGTATTGGAGCAGCAGCAGCTGACTGCCCGGTTCAACATCAGTTCACCGTCTCACCTCATACTGTATTGGAGCAGCAGCAGCTGACTGTCCGGTTCAACATCAGTTCACCGTCTCACCTCATACTGTATTGGAGCAGCAGCAGCTGACTGCCCAGTTCAACGTCTTTTCACCGTCTCACCTCATACTGTATTGGAGCAGCAGCAGCTGACTGCCCAGTTCAACATCAGTTCACCGTCTCACCTCATACTGTATTCATACTGTATTGGAGCAGCAGCAGCTGACTGCCCGGTTCAACATCAGTTCACCGTCTCACCTCATACTGTATTGGAGCAGCAGCAGCTGACTGCCCGGTTCAACATCAGTTCACCGTCTCACCTCATACTGTATTGGAGCAGCAGCAGCTGACTGACCAGTTCAACATCAGTTCACCGTCTCACCTCATACTGTATTGGAGCAGCAGCAGCTGACTTGATCGTTGATGTTAATCATCATGTTTGAATCTGAGAGTAAATAGAGCCGACTACACTCTAAAAATGAAGGGTTCAACTGGAGTTGTTCTCAGATCCCCTAAGAACCGTAGGGTTCTTGGTCAATGAAAAACAGCCCCAAAAGGTTCTTCAAAGAACTTGTTAGAAGGTGGGTTCATCGAGGAACCTCCGTTGTTGCTGGACTTCTTCCGGGAACTTCGCAATTACAACTGAAAACGATGGTGACAAGTTTGGATGCGACAACAGTTAAAAAGGTTAAGTTGGGTTGATGTTTGGCTCTGAATATGTCTCGAAATCATTTATTATAATAATATAACATACTAATAATGAATAACGAAGACAATGATGGTTTTCTGTGAATATCTTCCATAACGTTACTATAGTTAATGAACGTAAATATTAGAAAGCCGGGTTTGACCGTCGGTGTTGTATGAGCTACAGTACAGTACCGTTAGCTAGCTAGCTAACGTTATGTCCTAACTAGGCACAACTAGGTTTGGATTATTCCCTCAACTATATTCTTTCCCATATATTGTATATCGTTTCCATAAAGCCAACATGGCTTTACACTCATTAACGTAAGTTTCCAATCTAGAGCAGTTCTCACTTTTGTGATAATGAACTAGCTAACGTTAGCTTCGCTAACTAACTAACTAACTAACTAACTAACTAACTAACTAAGGACGGTGACCTGTCCAGACGAGATGTTACAACGAACTGAATCGTCAATGGAGGTCTTCCTCTTTATATAGCCTGCTACAGCATGCAATACTATTAACTCACAAGGGGGCATAACGTTACATGTACAATACTATCCCATTTTGGAAACGTTACATGGACAATACTATCCCATTTAGGAAACGCTACATGTACAATACTATCCCATTTTGGAGACGTTACATGTACAATACTATCCCATTTTGGAAACGTTACATGTACAATACCATCCCATTTTGGAAACGTTACATGTACAATACTATCCCATTTTGGAAACGTTACATGTACAATACTATCCCATTTTGGAAACGTTACATGTACAATGCTATCCCATTTAGGAAACGTTACATGTACAATACTATCCCATTTAGGAAACGTTACATGTACAATACTATCCCATTTTGGAAACGTTAAATGTCCGCCCCCTTGTGGAGGGAAATTAATATCTTAGATGGTAGCTGTAGATGGGATTCAAATGCATAATGGTATTAATACAGTGTCTAGACTACCTCTTTTGTATAAATGCCCTTCAGAATCCAAACAAAGTATTGCCACGCAGCAAAACGTTGCATATAATCTTTCAAGTCAGCCTGATAAAATATTGAACAATTTGTGTACAAAGATATCTTGAAATGTGATTAGGCCTGTATGGCAGTACTGTTACTGTATGGCAGTACTGTATTGGCTAGTGCTTTCTCCAATATGTTCTTCTATTTTACATTACATTGTATGTCGATGCCATTTATCTTTCAGTATTTATTTAATATATATATATTTTTTAACGCTTGTAAGACTATTCTTTGACACATTTACTCTTCCTTTGAAATTCTTATAGGACAGAACATGGACACAATGCAATTGGGATCAAGAAGAAGGTATTGGGAGGCGTAAACAGGGCAGATTCCGGATGTTTTAACATTAAAATTGTCATCTAGTTCACAAAGATTCTAGATATTTACCGCTAAATGACCAAACCCAGGGCATACCTGGCAGCACATTTAAAATAATTGGAATTCACCACTTCTGAGGGTCACACAGACACTTTTCAGAATGAGGTTCTTCTTCCAATAGAGTTTCACCAGGTACCGTGTTTCACACAGAACCCACAGTCACCCTGGCCCCTCACCCCTACAGACCAATCCCCACTGTGATCAATTCAGTGTCAGGACAGCTCTAGGTCGCCCGCAACCGACCAATGATAGGTGTCTGAGTCGACTGACTCTCAGATCATCCTCCACTGACTCGGCCCTGTTTACACCGCCAAGGTGGCCCCCCCACACAGGAATACACACTCAGAGCCTACTGACTGGGCCCTGTTTACACCTCCACACAGGAATACACACTCAGAGCCTCCTGACTGGGCCCTGTTTACACCTCCACACAGGAATACACACTCAGAGCCTACTGACTGGGCCCTGTTTACACCTCCACACAGGAATACACACTCAGAGCCTACTGACTGGGCCCTGTTTACACCTCCACACAGGAATACACAATCAGAGCCAACGATAATTTTCTAAAAACTCCACATTGCGTGTTTCGCTCACCTCTTTCTTTTTTTAAACTAAGTTGGAGATGTGGTATCCACTCGGCTCGCTGCCTCTCAGATCAAAGGTGGGTCCATCTGCTCCGTTCCCGCAATGTGGTCTCCCTGAGATCCAAAGTTTGAGGGATCCCTCGTGCACCATTTACCCAGGTCGTCAGGAGCGGTCACCAAGTGAAGATTCACATCCCCATCGCCAAATGTGAAGGTTAATTTCTTTAATATCAAATGAGGAGAGACAAACTTATCATACAAGTCAGAGTTATTCTTAAACTATCTTTATTCACTTATTAGTAAGGCAGCAGGTCAATACAAAACACACATATAAAGTTAATCAATTGAGTGCTCTATGATAAATGATGGCTGGTCGACGAATCACCCCCAGATGATTCATTGAGAGATGAATCACCCCCAGATGATTCGTTGAGAGATGAATCACCCCCAGATGATTCGTTGAGAGATGAATCACCCCCAGATGATTTGTTGAGAGCCACGAGACAAAAGTACAAAGGTCTTTTACAGCCAAGATACACCCCTTTCAATCTACATGACCAACAACAGATGTATAGAACGGGTCACAAGGTTAAGATTTGTATGAAAGATACTTATAATTCTCAGCAGACAGTATCTGCTGTAAAAACACTACTCTTTGTGTAGAGAGTCTGGCCCTGGGGTCATCTCTCCCTGGTACCATATAGAACAGAAACATTAACTCATGCTCTGGAATGCGGTCTCTTTAGGTTTTATCACCCAAAAGTCATTGTAAATTTCCTGTCAGTGTTTTCTCCCAGAGGCCCATCCTCAGTAGAACACAGACACAATAGTTCTAAGAACCCTCTATTCTGTTGCATAAAACAACCATTTGATGCAATAAAATAATATAACATAATCTTGCAATTTTGCTCAGTGTCCACTGAAAGTTGACTAGTAACAACAACTGGGACCTAAAAGACACCCACAATGAGACCCACTAAATATGCCCAAGAAGAGGCAAACAAAAGAAAAACCCACACCAAACTTAAAGACAGGAGGCAAACCAAAAAGGTGGAACAACTAAAGGTGTTAACTCTCCACATGTATCAAGACAACTGGAGCACTGGGCCAGACACTCTTAAATAGAACCTGGACCAGCTCAGGTGAAACACCTTCCCACTAACGAGATGGACAAGCCAGCACAGGTGTAACACATACTGACTAACGAGGTGACACCAATCAGTGCGTCCTACATGCTAACGAGCTAGACGTGCTGACGGGCTAGACGTGTTAACGGGCTAGACGTGCTAGACGGGCTAACGAGCCCTATGTGCTAATGAGCTAGACGTGCTAACGAGCTAGACGTGCTAAAGTCCAACCTCAAAACATTAATGGAAACACCAAAGCCTGTAACACCTTCCCCATTAAGACAACAAATATATCCTATATTTTTTTGGAAAAGTTTGCTCACCACCAACAGAAAACAACTTCCATTTCACATTATAATCAACTACAACGCTTCACCTTCACCAATATAAACATGATGTCTACTGGCTGTCAACAATTAAAACAAGAAATAAAACGTATTTCTAAATAATAATATACAATCGTATTATTTTTTTCTAATTTTTCTTTCTATAGAATCCTAAATCCCACTAGCTTCTAGAACTCTCGTCTTCCTAAAACTCACTAGCTTCTAGAACTCTTGTCTTCCTAAAACTCACTAGCTTCTAGAACTCTCGTCTTCCTAAAACTCACTAGCTTCTAGAACTCTCGTCTTCCTAAAACTCACTAGCTTCTAGAACACTCGTCTTCCTAAAACCCACTAGCTTCTAGAACTCTCGTCTTCCTAAAACTCACTAGCTTCTAGAACTCTCGTCTTCCTAAAACTCACTAGCTTCTAGAACTCTCGTCTTCCTAAAACTCACTAGCTTCTAGAACTCTCGTCTTCCTAAAACTCACTAGCTTCTAGAACTAGCTCCCTAATATCCGTAGTAACTTTCCACCTCACTGTGGAGCTTCTCTCTCTTCTCAGGGTTCACTAGATAGGTATGTTGTTGGATCGGGGCCCAGTCCTCAATGTCATGCTCTAGTACATTTGGGTTGGCACATCAGAGAATGAACCCTGATATTCTAAAAGCAGGGCAACAATGTCAAATATAATTATACAAAAAAAATTGTCAGTTGGTTGCATAAATAATTATCATTACTAAATGTTACATGAAATGTAAAAATGAAATATTTGGTTGCATCGTCTTATTTTCAACGGCTTTTCAATTACATGTTGCTAGGGGGGATATCCCCAATGTCAAAGCACAGTTTTAAAGTGTCCAAATCAATAACCAATATGCAGAAACAGTTTAGGATATATTGAAAACCTAAAAATAAAATGTGCTATATACACAAACATCTGCCACAATAATCATATTACTTTAAATTTTTAAAACAAGCACCTTTTAAAATGCACAAGCACCAAAAACGCTGTTGTTTTGACAAGTACCAATAAATCACTGATATCGATTAGGGGGGAAATCAGGTTGTACGTGATGTTGAAACTAACACAACTAAAAAAACACATGGAAATGGGAGATATCTGTTACCTCACTGATTAGAGGACAACCTGCAGAAGACAGTCAGCTACATTTTGGAATGATGCATTTAAATGTAGGGGTCGCTAAACAAAGGAACGCAACACATTTGTCATCACTCATCGATATCATGTTGAAATCAATTGTGCGAGAGGGGAGATGAGGTTGCACGTCCTGTTAAAAGTAAAAGCTCAAAAACCACACGGAATCTGGGAATAAAGTGTACATCACTGGTTAGAGGACAATTTGTAGAAAACAGCCAGATACATTTTGATTCAAGTGGGTCACCAACGTGGTAAGTGTAACACAACTCTTTTTTTGTTAGTCACTTTTTGTTAAATTTCATAAATAGTAACTCTTCCATTTCAGAGCCTGGATTTTCCCCCTGAGGCTAATATCCATACCATGTTGAAATCAATAGAACAGGGGACAAACGTTTCGGGTTCTACATTGTGACATCATTAAAATACTCCTACTACAATGGTAAAACATTCTACATTGTGACATTAATTCATTGATATCATGAAGCAACTCCTTCATGTATGTATTTTCTGATATTTGATCAGAAGTCTTTTATCAGATTATCTCTGGTCAAAGCTATAAGATTTATCTGCTGTGTGTGTTCTCTTGTGTACTGTCAGACTGCTAGATGAAACAAAACTCTTCCCACATTGATTACAGCTATAAGATTTCTCTCCTGTGTGTGTTCGTCGGTGTATAGTCAGATAGCTAGATTGACTAAAACTCTTCCCACATTGACCACAGATATAAGGTTTCTCTCCTGTGTGCATTCTCTGGTGCTTTGTCAGATATCTAGATTGACTAAAACTATTCCCACATTGATCACAGATATAAGGTTTCTCTCCTGTGTGTATTCTCTGGTGTGAAGTCAGAGAGCCAGATGTAGTAAAACTCTTCCCACATTGATTACAGCGATATGGTTTCTCTCCTGTGTGTGTTTGTCGGTGTATAGTCAGATAGCAAGATGTAGTAAAACTCTTCCCACATTGATCACAGCTATAAGATTTCTCTCCTGTGTGTCTTCTCTGGTGTAGTGTCAGAGTTCTAGATGCAGCAAAATTCTTCCCACATTGACCACAGCTATAAGATTCATCTCCTGTGTGTATTCTCTGGTGCACTGTCAGCTCTCCAGATCGACCAAAACTCTTCCCACATTGATCACAGCTATACAATTTCTCTCCTGTGTGTGTTCTCTGGTGTGATACCAGATGGCCAGATTGACCAAAACTTTTCCCCACATTGACCACAGCTATAAGGTTTCTCTCCTGTGTGTATTCTCTTGTGTTGAGTCAGATGGCAAGATTGACCAAAACTCTTCCCACATTGACCACAGCTATAAGATTTCTCTCCTGTGTGTGTTCTCTGATGAATTTTAATGCCTGATGAGGAAGTAAATCTCTTCCCGCAGTCAGAGCAGCAGTGAGTTCTCTTCCCTGTGGATCTCTGCAGGTGTTTCTTGAGGTGTTCTGATGTGGAGAGACTCTTCTCTGCCTCTTCAGCATCATGATGTTGTTGAGGCTCCCCAGAGGATCCACAATAGAAAAGTTTCTCTCCTGTGTGAACAACAAAGTCAGACAGATGATATAAAGGCCCACAACAGCAGAAATCCACTGTAAAAGGTGATGCCAACAGCGGCGCCATGATGTTGGACAACAATTGACGTCTGTAATGAATGTTAAAATTATTTGATATTTGCATTAAAATGAGCAAGAATAGTCATATTTTGTCTTGTTTTCACATTAGTAGTGACATAGATGATTGTAGGCTAGAAATAAGTTATTCATGTTGTTGAAACTCTAAGCAGTGTGCCAGACGACTTTTGGTCTCCAATATAGGCCCCTTTCTGTGTTTGCTAAAATTGTGGCACGAGGGCAATTTGATTGCAGAAACTCCTCCCTGCTAATGAGGAAACCGATAGTTATGGATGTAGTATATCTGCCTGGAGCAAAAATGGTGAGCAAAGATTTTAGTTTCTCACAATGTATTCTGAAAGTGAATGGGGGAAAACTCAGGGGAGTAACCTCCATTTCCAGGTTGATGATGAGTTCATTTCACACTACTTTGGATTATAATTGTAAGGCTCATTTGAATGTCCTGTTTAACCTCTATGGGCTAGGTGGGACGCTCAGCCAGTTGAATCCCGTGGCGCGATATTCAAATACCTTAGAAATGCTATTACTTCAATTTCTCAAACATATGACTATTTTACACCATTTTAAAGACAAGACTCTCCTTTATCTAACCACACTGTCGGATTTCAAAAAGGCTTTACAACGAAAGCAAAACATTAGATTATGTCAGCAGAGTACCCAGCCAGAAATAATCAGACACCCATTTTTCAAGCTAGCATATAATGTCACAAAAACCAAAACCACAGCTAAATGCAGCACTAACCTTTGATGATCTTCATCAGATGACAATCCTAGGACATTATGTTATACAATACATGCATGTTTTGTTCAATCAAGTTCATATTTATATCAAAAACCAGCTTTTTACATTAGCATGTGACGTTCAGAACTAGCATACCCCCCGCAAACTTCCGGTGAATTTACTAAATTACTCACGATAAACATTCACAAAAAACATAACAATTATTTTAAGAATTATGGATACAGAACTCCTTTATGCACTCGCTATGTCCGATTTTAAAATAGCTTTTCGGTGAAAGCACATATTGCAATATTCTGAGTACATAGCCCGGCCATCACAGGCTAGCTATTTTGACACCCACCAAGTGTGGTACTCACCAAACTCCGATTTACTATTTAGAAAAGTTTGATTACTTTTGCTGTCTTCGTCAGAATGCACTCCCAGGTCTTCTACTTCAATAACAAATGTTGGTTTGGTTCAAAATAATCCATAGTTATACCCAAATAGCGGCGTTTTGTTCATGCGTTCAAGACACTATCCGAAAGGTAAATAAGGGTCATGCGCACGGCGCATTTCGTGACCAAAAATTTCGAAATATTCCATTACCGTACTTCGAAGCATGTCAACCGCTGTTTAAAATATATTTTTATGCTATTTTTCTCGTAAAAAAAGCGATAATATTCCGACCGGGAAACCCTGTATACGTTCAAAGAGAGAGAAAGTAAACATGGAGTCGTCTCGTGCACGCGCACGCCATTCTCATTGTCCTCTGATAGACCACTTACAAAAGGCGCTAATGTGTTTCAGCCTGGGGCTCCAAAGCAACCATTCAAATTTCTGGCGCCTTCTGAGAGCCTATGGGAGCGTTAGAAAATGTCACGTCATGCCAGAGATCCCCTGTTTTGGTTAGAGATGATCAAGCAGGCCATGAAATGGTCAGAGAGAGCGCTTCCTGTTTGGAATCTTCTCAGGTTTTGGCCTGCCAAATGAGTTCTGTTATACTCACAGACACCATTCAAACAGTTTTAGAAACTTTGGAGTGTTTTCTATCCAAAGTTAATAATTATATGCATATTCTAGTTTCTGGGCAGGAATAATAATCAGATTAAATCGGGTACGTTTTTTATCCGGCCGTGCAAATACTGCCCCCTATCGCCAACAGGTTAATATAATGTTTGTTACAGTATTATGAGTTATGTGTAATTATTGAAGAACTGTGTTAATGACAGTATCCATTTGGGTGTTGTCAATAAAGTAAAAAAAAGATATATATTATTTTGACCTTTATTTAACCAGGTAGGCTAGTTGAGAACAAGTTCTCATTTACAACTGCGACCTGGCCAAGATAAAGCAAAGCAGTGGGACAAAAAAAAACAGAGTTACACATTGGATAAACAAACGAACAGTCAATAACACAACAGAAATATCTATATACAGTGTGTGCAAATGGAGTACGGAGGAAAGGCAATACATAGGCCATAGTAGTGAAGTAATTACAATTTAGCAGATTAACACTGGAGTGATAGATGAGCAGATGACGATGTGCAAGTAGAGATACTGGTGTGCAAAAAAGCAGCAAAGTAAATAAAACAATATGGGGATGAGGTAGGTAGATTGGATGGGCTATTTACAGATGGACTATGTACAGCTGCAGCGATCGGTTAGCTGCTCAGATAGCTGATGTTTAAAGTTAGTGAGGGAAATGTAAGTCTCCAACTTCACCAAGTTTTGCAATTTGTTCCAGTCATTGGCAGCAGAGAACTGGAAGGAAAGGCGGCCAAAGGAGGTGTTGGCTTTGGGGATGACCAGTGAGATATACCTGCTGGAGCGCGTGCTACGGGTGGGTGTTGTTATCGTGACCAGTGAGCTGAGATAAGGCAGAGCTTTACCAAGCATAGGCTTATAGATGACCTGGAGCCAGTGGGACTGGCGACGAATATGTGGCCAGGGCCAGCCGACTAGAGCATACAGGTCACAATGGTGGGTGGTATAAGGGGCTTTGGTAACAAAACAGATGGCATTGTGATAGCAAATTGTATGTAGTCTAAGTAGAGTATTGGAAGCTATTTTGTAGATGACATCGCCGAAGTCGAGGATCGGTAGGATAGTCAGTTTTACTAGGGTAAGTTTGGCGGAGTGACTGAAGGAGGCTTTGTTGCGAAATAGAAAGCCGATTCATGATTTGATTTTGGAGATGTTTGCTATGAGTCTGGAAGGAGAGTTTCCAGTCTAGCCAGACACCCAGGAATTTGTAGTTGTCCACGTATTCTAGGTCAGAACCGTCCAGAGTAGTGATGCTAGCTGGCAGCAAACGGTTGAAAGCATGCATTTGGTTTTACTAGCGTTTAAGAGCAGTTGGAGGCCACAGAAGGAGTGTTGTATGGCATTGAAGCTCGTTTGGAGGTTAGTTAACACTGTGTCCAAAGAAGGGCCAGATGTATACAGAACGGTGTCGTCTGCATAGAGGTGGATTAGGGAATCATCCACAGCAAGAGTGACATCGTTGATATATACAGAGAAAAGAGTCGGCCCGAGAATTGAACCCTGTGGTACCCACATAGAGACTGCCAGAGGTCCGGACAACAGGCCCTCTGATTTGAAACACTGAACTCTGTCTGCGAAGTAGTTGGTGAACCAGGCGAGGCAGTCATTTGAGAAACCAAGGCTATTGAGTCTGCCGATAAGAATACGGTGATTGACAGAGTCAAAAGCCTTGGCCAGGTCAATGAAGACGGCTGCACAGTACTGTCTTTTATCGATGGCGGTTATGATATCTTTTAGTACCTTGATCGTGGCTGAGGTGCACCCGTGATCAGCTCGGAAACCGGATTGCACAGTGGAGAAGGTACGGTGGGATAATAAATGGTCAGTGATCTGTTTATTAACTTGGCTTTCGAAGACTTTAGAAAAGGTAGGACAGGATGGAAATAGGTCTGTAACAGTTTGGGTCTAGAGTGTCACCCCCTTTGACAAGGGGGACGACCGCGGCAGCTTTCCAATCTTTAGGAATCTCAGACGATACGAAAGAGGTTGAACAGACTAGTAATAGGGGTTGCCACAATGGCGGCGGATAATTATAGAAAGAGATGGTCCAGATTGTCTAGACCAGCTGATTTGTACGGGTCCAGGTTTTGCAACTCTTTCAGAACATCAGCTATCTGGATTTTGGTGAAGGAGAAGATGGGGAGGCTCGGGCAAGTAGCTGTGGGGAGCTGTTGGCCGGGGTTGGGGTAGCCAGGAGGAAAGCATGGCCAGCCGTAGAGAAATGCTTATTGAAATTCTCGATAATCGTGGAGTTATCGGTGGTGACAGTGTTTCCTAGCCTCAGTGCAGTGGGCAGCTGGGAGGAGGTGCTCTTGTTCTCCATGGACTTTACAGTGTCCCAAAACTTTTTGGAGTTAGAGCTACAGGATGCAAATTTCTGTTTGAAAAAGCTAGCCTTTGCTTTCCTGACTGATTGTGTGTATTGGTTCCTGACTTCCCTGAACAGTTGCATATCGCGGGGACTATTCGATGCTATTGCAGTCCACCACAAGATGTTTTTGTGCTGGTCAAGGGCAGTCAGGTCTGGAGTGAACCAAGGGCTACATCTGTTCTTAATTCTACATTTTTTGAAAGGGGCAAGCTTATTTAAGATGGTGAGGAAATTACTTTTAAAGAACGTCCAGGCATCCTCGACTGACGGGATGCGGTCAATATCCTTCCAGGATACCCGGGCCAGGTCAATTAGAAAGGCCTGCTCGCAGAAGTGTTTTAGGGAGCGTTTGACAGTGATGAGGGGTGGTCGTTTGATCGCGGACCCATAGCGGATGCAGGCAATGAGGCAGTGATCGCTGAGATCCTGATTGAAAACAGCAGAGGTGTATTTGGAGGGCAAGTTGGTCAGGATAATATCTATGAGGGTGCCCATGTTTACGGATTTATGGTTGTACCTGGTGGGTTCCTTGATAATTTGTGTGAGATTGAGGGCATCTAGCTTGGATTGTAGGACGGCCGGGGTGTTAAGCATATCTCAGTTTAGGTCACCTAACAGAACGAACTCTGAAGATAGATGGGGGGCAATCAATTCACATATGGTGTCCAGGGCACAGCTGGGAGCTGAGGGGGGTCTATAACAGGCGGCAACAGTGAGAGACTTATTTCTGGAGAGATACATTTTTAAAATTAGAAGCTCGAACTGTTTGGGCTTAGACCTGGAAAGTATGAGAGAACTTTGCAGGCCATCTCTGCAGTAGATTGCAACTCCTCTCATTTTGACGGAAAATGTTGTAGTTGGGGATGGAAATTTCAGAATTTTTGGTGGCCTTCCAAAGCCAGGATTCAGACACGGCAAGGACATCAAGGTTGGCGGAGTGTGCTAAAGCAGTGAGTAAAACAAACTTAGGGAGGAGTTTTCTGATGTTAACATGCATGAAACCAAGGCTTTTACGGTTACAGAAGTCAGCAAAATAGAGCGCCTGGGGACACACAGGGTCTGGGTTAACCTCTACATCACCTGAGGAACAGAGGAGTAGGATGAGGGTACGGCTAAAGGGTATCAGAACTGGTCTTCTAGTGCGTTGGGAACAGAGAATAAAAGGAGCAGATTTCTGGGCGTGGTAGGATAGATTCAAGGCATAATGTACACACAGGGGTATGGTAGGGTGCAAGGGTACAGTGGAGATAAACCTAGGCATTGAGTGACGATAAGAGAGGTTGCATCTCTGGAGGCACCAGTTATGCTAGGTGAGGTCACCGCATGTGTGGGAGGTGGGACAAAAGAGTTCTCTGAGGCATGCTGAGTGGGACTAGGGGCTTCGCAGTAAAATAAAACAATGATAACTACCCTAAACAACAGTATACAAGGCATATTGACATTAGAGAGACATAAAGCGAGGCATAAAGCAATCACAGGTGTTGATTGGGAGAGCTAGCTAAGACAACAACGGGTAAGACAACAGTTAATCAGCTAAGACAACAACAACAGGTAAAATGGTGATGAATGGGCAGAGGGTCAGTTAACTACATACGGGGGCCTGAGTTCGAGGCTGGGGACTACAGATAAACAAAATAAACAAAATGGAGTACCGTGATTAATGAACAGTCCAGCAGGCATCAGCTATGTAGCCAAGTGATCATAGGGTCCAGTGAACAGGAATATATGAACCAGGGAAGCTGTTAGGTAGTCGTTACTACGCTAGCCGGGAGATGTGCCTGGCTCGAGGCTAACTGGTGCTAGCTTCGGGACAAGGGCATCACCGACGTCTGGCAAAGGCCAGTTGAAGGCACATCAGACGGAATTGCGTCGGCAGACCAGTCGTGATGGATCGGCGGTGCTCTGTGTCAACAAAGGGTCCAGGCCAATTGGCAAAAGAGGTATTGTAGCTGGAGTAATTTTGTTTGCTAGCCGGGAGATACACCCGGCTCGAGGCTAACTGGGGCTAGCTTCGGGACAAGGGAATTAGCCACTATAGCCACTCCGGTGCAAAGGTCCAGAGCTTACGGCAGGAATCCGGTGATGTAGTGGCTTCTAGTCGTCTTAGTGAAGAGTCCGGGAGGCATCAGCTGTGTTGCCGAGTGATCATAGGGTCCACTGAGCAGGCCGGGAGATGGGCCTGGCTCAAGGCTAGCTTCGGGGCTGGGCCACTCGGTGGCAGCTAGCTAGCTGCGATTATCTGGTGTAATGGTCCAGAGCTTACGGCAGGAATACGGTGATGTAGTGGAGAAAAACAGTCCGATATGCTCAGGGTTGATATCGCGCTGTGCAGACTGGCAGGTATTATCCAGGCAAAAGCGGCTGGTGTCTGAGCTGAAAAGATAAAGGCCGCTAGCAGTGGCTAACAAGGACTAAATAGCCAATGTGATTTTGTAGGATATTTTCTACCTGCAGGCTGCAATGTTTTTATTTGTTGGTTTTATGTAGGCTATTTTTTTACATAGTTGGCAATGGCAATAAAAGTTACTTTTAGATTTGTATAATTTTCATTTAGATTTAGATAGAATGTAGATTAATCACAGACAATGATTTCGAGATACTATTATGAATTAAATGAAACTGTTCCAGTAAAATATGCATATGGAAATCAGAACTGGCACCAGATTGGTAGAAATGGTAAGATACATTGCCACTCCAAATGGAAAAGGTTGCCGACCGCTGGTGTAGCCCATTACTGGAAACTTCAGGAGCATAACGGCAGAATGTTTCTCCTTCTGGTTAGGTTATCTTGATCTCTGGCTCCCTCCAGTAATTTGTCTTAATTATTTGATCAAACAGCTTAAAGCATCAGACCAGTTCAGTACACACAGTTGATTTTATTAAAACACATGGGGTGTGTCTATATATGGAAAAATACACATAACATTTCAACCAATCGATTGGTAGAAAGAACAGATGACTCTAGTTGGGGACAGTACTAGAACATGATTTTGGGGCTCCTGAGTTGCGCAGCGGTCTAAGACACCAAGTAGACTAAAATAAAAAGTAATAATAAAAAGTAACACAATAAGATTAAAAATAACCAGGCTATATACAGGGGGCACCGGTACCAAGTCAGTGTGCAGGGGTACAGGCTAGTTGAGGTAATCTGTACATGAAGGTGGGGGCGTAGTGACTATACATAGGTAACAAACAACCAGCGAGTAGCAGCAGTGCACAAAAGGGAGGGGGGTGGGGGGTCAATGTAAATTGTCCGGTCGCGATTTTATGAATTGTTCAGCAGTCCTATGGCTTGGGGGTAGAAGCTGTTGAGGAGGCTTTTGGTCCTAGACTTGGCGCTCCGGTACCGCTTGCAGTGCGGTGGCAGAGAAAACTGTTTAAAACTTGGGTGACTGGAGTCTCTGACAATTTTATGGGCTTTGCTCTGACACTGCCTATTATATAGGTCCTGGATGGCAGGAAGCTTGGCCACAGTGATGTACTGGGCAGTTCGCACTACCCTCTGTAGTGCCTTATGGTCCGATGCCGAGCAGTTTCCATACCAGGCGGTGATGCAACCGGTCAGGATGCTCTCGATGGTGCAGCTGTATTAGCTTTTGAGGATCTGGGGACCCATGGAAAAGGTTTTGTTGTGCCCTCTTCATGACTGTCTTGGTATATACCCATGTGGGTGATTGAAAGATGAACTGAGGTCCACACTCCAGTCCAGTTGATGGTGGTAATGCACCTTAAAGTTGGTTGCCAACCGCCATATAAAGTCCAAAGAAAAAGAAGCCCGAAGGAAGGAGAAATGATGAGAAACTAATTTGGTTTACCATTTGGGGCGTTACTTGTTACGATGTGATATGAAAGTATTGTGTGAAATGATTTTGATGTGATATGAAAGTATTAGGTGAAATTATTTTGATGTGATTTGAAAGTACAGTGATTTATGTTTCTAGAAACTTATCGCAATTGAGAATCGATTCACATTTAGATAAACTTCAGTTAGTGCTAAATACGGCTGCTAGAATCCTGACTAGAACTAAAACATTTGATCATATTACTCCATTGCTAGCCTCTCTACACTGGCTTCCTGTTAAGGCAAGGGCTGATTTCAAGGTTTTACTGCTAACCTACAAAGCATTACATGGGCTTGCTCCTACCTATCTTTCCGATTTGGTCCTGCCGTACATACCTACACGTACGCTACGGTCACAAAACGCAGGCCTCCTAATGGTCCCTAGAATTTCTAAGCAAACAGCTGGAGGCAGGGCTTTCTCCTATAGAGCTCAATTTTTATGGAATGGTCTGCCTACCCATGTGAGAGACGCAGACTCAGTCTCAACCTTTAAGTCTTTACTGAAGACTCATCTCTTCAATAGGTCCTATGATTGAGTGTAGTCTGGCCCAGGAGTGTTAAGGTGAACGGAAAGGCTCTGGAGCAACGAACCGCCCTTCCTGTCTCTGCCTGGCCGGTTCCCCTCTTTCCACTGGGATTCTCTGCCTCTAACCCAATTACAGGGGCTGAGTCACTGGCTTACTGGTGTTCTTCCATGCCGTCCCTAGGAGGGGTGTGTCACTTGAGTGGGTTGAGTCACTGACGTGGTCTTCCTGTCTGGGATGGCACCCCCCCTTGAGTTGTGCCGTGGCGGAGATCTTTGTGGGCTATACTCGGCCTTGTCTCAGGATGGTAAGTTGGTGGTTGAAGATATCCCTCTAGTGGTGTGGGGGCTGTGCTTTGGCAAAGTGGGTAGGGTTATATCCTGCCTGTTTGGCCCTGTCCGGGGGAATTGTCGGATAGGGCCACAGTGTCTCCTGACCCCCCTGTCTCAGCCTCCAGTATTTATGCTGCAGTAGTTTATGTGTCAGGGGGCTAGGGTCAGTCTGTTATATCTGGAGTATTTCTCCTGTCTTATCCGGTGTCCTGTATGAATTTAAGTATGCTCTCTCTAGTTCTCTCTCTCTTTCTTTCTTTCTCTCTCTCTCGGATGACCTGAGCCCTAGGACCATGCCTCAGGACTACCTGGCATGATGACTCCTTGCTTCTCCCAGTCCACCTGGCCGTGCTGCTGCTCCAGTTTCAACTGTTCTGCCTGCAGCTATGGAACCCTGACCTGTTCACCGAACGTGCTGCCTGTCCCAGACCTGCTGTTTTCAACTCTCTAGAGACAGCAGGAGCGGTAGAGATACTCTCAATAATTGGCTATGAAAAGCCAACTGACATTTACTCTTGAGGTGCTGACTTGTTGCACCCTCGACAACTACTGTGATTATTATTATTTGACCATGCTGGTCATTTATAAACATTTCAACATCTTGGCCATGTTCTGTTATAATCTCCACCCGGCACAGCCAGAAGAGGATTGCCCACCCCTCATAGCCTGGTTCCTCTCTAGGTTTTGGCCTTTCTAGGGAGTTTTTCCTAGCCACCGTGCTTCTACACCTGCATTGCTTGCTGTTTGGGGTTTTAGGCTGGGTTTCTGTACAGTACTTTGAGATATCAGCTGATGTAAGAAGGGCTATATAAATAAATTTGATGATGGAATATTTGACTATTTTGACTGCCAGAGCCAGTCTACATCTGAAAATAACATACAGTCCTTGGACCTTGAGGAGTAACGGGTGCAGCAATCAGCAGTAGAAACAATAACAAAGCGTACTCCCTGCCTGTTTCGGTAAAAAGCTGAGGGATGGGGCTAGAGAAATGTAACCATCCATGATATCAACATTATAGTTTTAACCATGTTTTGAGGATATACAGTGTTTGTTTATATTTACTGACAAATATTGGAGTAAAAAAAGCTTATATTTTGGGTTCTGATGGGGTACGACAGTTGAACTAAGCTCATGAGGCATTTAAAAGTGATTTCTTCAAGAAACAATGTGTACATATCATTAATGTATAAGTCCCTAAATGGATGTAACAACTGCTGATTGCCCCTTTAAGAGAACATATTGGGCTAATCTAATAGGAGATATTGAGGACTACAGTGTTTCAGGCATTGTCATTGGATGCATTTGATCAATTGTTAACGTTTTGTTGATGGTCCACTCTTGATGTTCTACACGTTACAGTGTAGCTTCAGCCATTCCTACAGAACAACATTAAAGTGTAGAACCCCTTTACTGCATATTGGTTCAACGACTGCAGAGACGGTACTTACTGGTGTTAAACAGATCTCCAACCTCCTCTTCTTCCTCCAATGTGACAGTCATCTCCCCCTCCTCCTCTTTCACTCCAAAAACTGCATCCTCCTCTTTCTCCTCTTCTTTAACAGTAACATCCTCCTCCTCTTTCACTCTGAACGAGTCTTCCTCTTCTTTCACTGAAACGTCTTTCTCTTCTTCTTTCACGGTAACAGCCTCACCCTCTACTTGTTTTTGTATTGTAACATCTTTCTCCTCCTCTTTCATGACAGCTTCTTTCTCCGTCCAGCAGACCTCCTCTTCTTTAGCAGGAGGAGAGTAACTTAGTGAACTCATGGTCGGGGATGTTAGCTAGCTAGCATTAGCGACTAGCCTAGTTCTAAGCTAACTTAGCAAACCAGCTAGCTGACAAACAACGTAAATATATAATTAAATGGGCCAACAAGTACATACGACAGAAGTGTGTTTAATACACAGCGACTAATATACACCAAACCAGTGTAAAGAGCGTGAATGTTGTAGCTATGTTTGCTAGAAAGCTACCGAGGTGTCTGACTAGCTGTTGTTGTTGAAGGAGCGTCCCGTCCACTAGATTATACGTCACACTGGCAGCATCGCCTGAACCTAAAAGACGCACATCGCCATCTGCTGACTGGAGGGCAACGCAGTTGAGGAACCAAACGTTTATTTTTCATTTATTTCATAAAAGTTTAATATTATATTAAGTCGTTCAAAGAGAAGCATGTGTTGATTGATTCGTTTTTAATGAGTGAGAATTTAAAACAAACTTTACACCCACTACATATTTGCATTGAACCATACTTCTGACATGGATCATTTTGACCCCAGAGACATATCTTTTATCATGGCAAAAATGTGGTTTATTCAATTCTATTCAATTTTTCATGACTTTGTCAATCAACTTGTTCTTAATAAATCTAATCTATGGTTTAGTGTTTCTGTATCAATATGGACTTTTAACAAATTCAAATCCTTTGGAGCCATTTTGACTCCAGCCAAAAGCATCTTTGATAAATAGGACGTTTATTTTAAAACAAAATCACATTTTATTGGTCACATACACATGTTTAGCAGATATTATTGTGGGTGTAATGAAATGCTTGTGTTTCTAGCTCCGACAGTGCAGTAATATCTAATAAGTAATATCTAACAATTTCACAACATATACCCAATACACACACATCTAAGTATTTGAATCTAGGTTTCTCTGTAGACATGATCCATCCCACCAGAGGGTGGAGGGGCTCCTGTAACAGTGGTTTTAACCAGATAGACACCTGCAGACACACATTATAGAGTTTCCCATGTACTCTCCTAAGATTGGACTCTTCTATACCACATATCACATGACTGTGTACAAAACTGCAAGGGGTATACAGTGCATTCATTAAGTATTCAGACCCCTTCACTTTTTAAACATTTAGTTACATTACAGCCTTATTCTAAAGTTGAATAATTGTATAATTGAATAATCAATACCCCATAATGACATCACAATAACCCATAATGACAAAACAAAATTATTTAAAAAAACATTTTTACAAATGTATTGACTTAAGTATTCAGACCCTTTGCTATGAGACTCGAAATTGAGCTCAGATGCATCCTGATTCAATTGATCTTCCTTGAAATGTTTCTACAACTTGGAGTCCACTTGTGGAAAGGCACACAACTGTCTATATAAGGTCCCACAGTTTACAGTGCATGTCAGAGCAAAAACCAAGCCATGAGGTCAAAGGAATTGTCCATATTGCTCTGAGACAGGATTGTGTCGAGGCACAGATCTGGGGAAGGGTACCAAAAAATGTCTTCAGCATTGAAGGTCCCCAAGAACAAAGAGGCCTCCATCATTCTTAAATGGAAGAAGTTTGGAACCACCAAGACTCTTCCAAGAGCTGGCCGCCTGGCCAAACTGAGAAATCGTGGGAGAAGGGCCTTGGTCAGGGAGGTGAACAAGAACCTGATGTTCACTCTGACAGAGCTCCAGAGTTCCTCTGTGGAGATGGGAGAACCTTCCAGAAGGACAACCATCTCTGCAGCACTCCAGCAATCAGGCCTTAATGTAGCAATGATTAAATTGTCAAAATTTATTTCAATGGACAATTCAGTGAACTGTTCTGTGAAAGGTGTCAGCTAGAGATGACATGCAGGAGCTTGCAGGGATTTGTAGTCTTGATGGACAATTCAGTGAATTGTTCTGTGAAAGGTGTCAGCTAGAGATGACATGCAGGAGCTTGCAGTTATGAACTAACAGGTATACATGATGGGTTATAAATTAACAGGTATACATGATGGGTTATGAATTAACAGGTATAAATGATGGATTATGAATTAACAGGTATAAATGATGGGTTATAAATTAACAGGTATAAATGATGGGTTATGAATTAACACAGGTATAAATGATGGGATATGAATTAACAGGTATAAATGATGGGTTATGAATTAACAGGTATACATGATGGGTTATGAATTAACAGGTATAAATGATGGGTTATAAATGATGGGTTATGAATTAACAGGTATAAATGATGGGTTATGAATTAACAGGTATAAATGATGGGTTATGAATTAACAGGTATAAATGATGGGTTATGAACTAACAGGTATAAATGATGGGTTATGAATTAACAAGTATAAATGATGGGTTATGAATTAACAGGTATAAATGATGGGTTATTAATGATGGGTTATGAATTAACAGGTATAAATGATGGGTTATGAATTAACAGGTATAAATGATGGGTTATGAACTAACAGGTATAAATGATGGGTTATGAATTAACAGGTATAAATGATGGGTTATAAATTAACAGGTATAAATGATGGGTTATGAATTAACAGGTATAAATGATGGGTTATGAATTAACAGGTATAAATGATGGGTTATGAACTAACAGGTATAAATGATGGGTTATGAATTAACAGGTATAAATGATGGGTTATGAATTAACAGGTATAAATGATGGGTTATGAACTAACAGGTATAAATGATGGGTTATGAACTAACAGGTATAAATGATGGGTTATGAATTAACAAGTATAAATGATGGGTTATGAATTAACAGGTATAAATGATGGGTTATAAATGATGGGTTATGAATTAACAGGTATAAATGATGGGTTATAAATGATGGGTTATGAATTAACAGGTATAAATGATGGGTTATGAATTAACAGGTATAAATGATGGGTTATGAACTAACAGGTATAAATGATGGGTTATGAATTAACAGGTATAAATGATGGGTTATAAATTAACAGGTATAAATGATGGGTTATGAATTAACAGGTATAAATGATGGGTTATGAATTAACAGGTATAAATGATGGGTTATGAACTAACAGGCATAAATGATGGGTTATGAATTAACAGGTATAAATGATGGGTTATGAATTAACAGGTATAAATGATGGGTTATGAATTAACAGGTATAAATGATGGGTTATGAATTAACAGGTATAAATGATGGGATATGAATTAACAGGTATAAATGATGGGTTATGAATTAACACATCCCCTCCAGGCATTTCAATACATTCAGGACTTCTTATAGTGAGCATAACATGACAATACATGACATCTAAGTAGCTGAATATTCTTTTGGACTAACAATCTAACAGTTTGAAGGACACAACTCCTGTTATTCTGGTTAAACAGTGAAAGACTAGTTGATTAAGGAGTGGGGATTTTTTTTACAATTAGGAAATAATACGTCATGTTTTACTCGTACCTCAGCCAGCATTGTGAATGGTTAGGAAATAATACGTCATGTTTTACTCGTACCTCAGCCAGCATTGTGAATGGTTAGGAAATAATATGTAATGTTTTACTCGTACCTCAGCCAGCATTGTGAATGGTTAAGAAATAATATGTCATGTTTTACTCGTACCTCAGCCAGCATTGTGAATGGTTAGGAAATAATATGTCATGTTTTACTCGTACCTCAGCCAGCATTGTGAATGGTGTCTGATGCAGTGACATACTAGACCATGGCAGTAAATCTAATACTTAGGTGTTTTTAGTGATGCATGAAAGGTCTGGGGTGGTTCTGTGGTTATAAGTTACTGACCTTGGAATACATTTCTGGTCATGCTGGCAGGGTCTGAATCAAACCCAATGTCCACATGGCACACTGGCAGGGTCTGAATCAAACCCAATGTCCACCTGGTACACTGGCAGGGTCTGAATCAACCCAATGTCCATCTAGTACACTGGCAGGGTCTGAATCAAACCCAATGTCCACCTGGTACACTGGCAGGGTCTGAATTAAACCCAATGTCCACCTGGTACACTGACAGGGTCTGAATCAAACCCAATGTCCACCTGGTACACTGGCAGGGTCTGAATCAAACCCAATGTCCACCTGGTACACTGACAGGGCCTGAATCAACCCCAATGTCCATCTGGTACACTGACAGGGTCTGAATCCACCCAATGTCCACCTGGTACACTGGCAGGGTCTGAATCAAACCCAATGTCCACCTGGTACACTGGCAGGGTCTGAATCAACCCAATGTCCATCTAGTACACTGGCAGGGTCTGAATCAAACCCAATGTCCACCTGGTACACTGGCAGGGTCTGAATTAAACCCAATGTCCACCTGGTACACTGACAGGGTCTGAATCAAACCCAATGTCCACCTGGTACACTGGCAGGGTCTGAATCAAACCCAATGTCCACCTGGTACACTGACAGGATCTGAATCAACCCCAATGTCCATCTGGTACACTGACAGGGTCTGAATCCACCCAATTTCCACCTGGTACACTGGCAGGGTCTGAATCAAACCCAATGTCCACCTGGTACACTGGCAGGGTCTGAATCAACCCAATGTCCACCTGGTACACTGACAGGGTCTGAATCAACCCAATGTCCACCTGGTACACTGGCAGGGTCTGAATCAACCCAATGTTAAGGGGAGGGAAGATTGGTCAAGAGGGTGATGATTATTGTTGTTCTACTGCCTGATTGTTATGCAACAACACTGTTTACAAAAGCTTTGTTAAAGAACAAGTTGTTGTTTGTGTTGCACTGCTTTGCTTTATCTTGGGCAGGTCGCAGATGTAAATGAGAACTTGTTCTCAACTGGCCACCTGGTTAGATAAAGGTGAATTTGTTTAATTTTTTTTTTAAATATTTTTTACAACATTAACAATGTCTACACTGTATTTCTGATCAATTTTATTATTATTTTAATGGATGAAAAATGAGCTTTCTTTAAAAAACTAGGACATTTCTAAGTGACCCCAAACTGTTGAACGGTAGTGTACATCTACATGATGTATTGTTACACAATGTAGGAGCAGTATAGACCTAGTCTGTTCATTATATACATCTACATGATGTATTGTTACACCATGTAGGATCAGTATAGACCTAGTCTGTTCATTATATACATCTACATGATGTATTGTTACACCATGTAGGAGCAGTATAGACCTAGTCTGTTCATTATATACATCTACATGATGTATTGTTACACCATGTAGGAGCAGTATAGACCTAGTCTGTTCATTATATATATCTACATGATGTATTGTAACACCATGTAGGAGCAGTATAGACCTAGGCTGTTCATTATATACATCTACATGATGTATTGTTACACCATGTAGGAGCAGTATAGACCTAGTCTGTTCATTATATACATCTACATGATGTATTGTTACACCATGTAGGAGCAGTATAGACCTAGTCTGTTCATTATATACATCTACATGATGTATTGTTACACCATGTAGGAGCAGTATAGACCTAGTCTGTTCATTATATACATCTACATGATATATTGTTACACCATGTAGAAGCAGTATCGACCGATAGTAGATGGCTACTTATTTAGATGTTGTTTGACTTAATTAAACTGCCTTAAATGCGCTGTAGTAAACATGTTTTATTCGCACTAATCAACCAACACATTCCTGTCTTTGTATGTCTCAATATAATAGTATTATTTAATTAAATCCATGTAAAATACTCTTTGTCTGAAAATAAAATGTGATCCTCAACTGCGTTTCCCTCCAGTCAGCAGACGGCGATGTGCTTCTTTCAGGCGATGCTGCAGCGTGACGTATAATCTAGTGGACGGTTCTTCATAAACAGCTCGTCAACCACCTCGCTAGCTTGCTAGCCAACATAGCCGAAAGATTCAAGCTATTTATACGCTTTCGGTCTATATTACCTACTGTGTTTTAGACACACTTCTGTCGTATCTACTTGTTAACCTATTTCATTTAATATTACGTTATTTTTTATTAGTCAGCTATAGTAGCTGGCTGGTTAAGTTAGCATTAGCCTGGTTGCTAATGATAGCTAGCTAGCTAACATCCCCGAACATGAGCTCCCTAAACTACTCCCCTCCTGTTAAAGAAGAGGAGGTCTGCTGGACGGAGAAAGAAGCTCTGGGGCTGAACATTGTCGTGAAAGAGGAGAAGGAAGAGGAGGATGTTACAGTAAAACAAGAAGTAGAGGGTGAGGCTGTTACAGTGAAAGATGAAGAGAAAGACGTTTCAGTTAAACAAGAGGAAGAAGAGGATGATGCTGTTTTTGGAGAGAAGAAGGAAGGGGAGATTACTGTCACATTGAAAGATGAAGAGGAGGAGACAGGAGATCTGATTAACACCAGTAAGTACCGCCTTCAATTAGTTTTTAACTTTGGATATTCGGAGTTGGCTCGTCAATACCTCTTCAACGGAGGGTCCTGGGATGATGACTGATATGTCTAGAATCAGACGACGTAGAGAACAAGCTGCCCCTTGTTTTCTCCGTTCCGTTTCCTAAAAGTGACTTAACATATATATTTGAGGAGGGTCTATCTGCTGACCGCAGACTGGGGGCCACGGCATGTAGTGATTTTAATGTAGTGATGTTTTACTACACACCGTGACCCCCAGTAGAGCCATGTGAGAGTTGGGTTGGCTACACCAAAGATTATGGATATACTGACAAGATGTCTCTCCGCCCTAACAAGGGGAGTCGTTGTCCACAAAGCTGCACTGTGGGTTGTCTCGCTCCCACCTATCCTGTCTTTGGATTGGTGGATACATCTTATTATTGTAATCTATTGTTTATATTCTATGAGGGTTGTTGTCGTCAACCACCTGTATTCAATGGAGAGAGATGCTAAGCTATACTATACTGCTATACTACAATTGTTTCCACTTGGATACAACCTACTGTAACCTACTGGCATGACCTAGAGAGTTACAACCTACTGTAACCTACTGGCATGACCTAGAGAGATACAACCTACTGTAACCTATTGGCATGACCTAGAGAGATACAACCTACTGTAACCTACTGGCATGATCTAGAGAGACACAACCTACTGTAACCTACTGGCATGACCTAGAGAGTTACAACCTACTTTAACCTACTGGCATGACCTAGAGAGATACAACCTACTGTAACCTACTGGCATGACCTAGAGAGTTACAACCTACTTTAACCTACTGGCATGACCTAGAGAGTTCCAACCTACTTTAACCTACTGACATGACCTAGAGAGTTACAACCTACTGTAACCTACTGGCATGACCTAGAGAGATACAACCTACTGTAACCTACTGACATGACCTAGAGAGTTACAACCTACTGTAACCTACTGGCATGACCTAGAGAGTTACAACCTACTCTAGCTTACTGGCATGACCTAGAGAGTTACAACCTACTGTAACCTACTGGCATGACCTAGAGAGATTCAACCTACTGTAGTCTACTGGCATGACCTAGAGAGTTACAACCTGCTGTAACCTACTGGTATGACCTAGAGAGATACAACCTACTGTAGTCTACTGGCATGACCTAGAGAGATACAACCTACTGGCATGACCTAGAGAGATACAACCTACTGTAGCCTACTGGCATGACCTAGAGAGATACAACCTACTGGCTTGACCTAGAGAGTTACAACCTACTGTAGCCTACTGGCATGGCCTAGAGAGTTACAACCTACTGTAACCTACTGGCATGACCTAGAGAGACACAACCGACTGTAACCTACTGGCAAGACCTAGAGAGTTACAACCTACTGTAACCTACTGGCATGACCTAGAGAGTTACAACCTACTGGCATGACCTAGAGAGTTACAACCTGCTGTAACCTACTGGCATGACCTAGAGAGTTACAACCTACTGTAACCTACTGGCATGACCTAGAGAGATACAACCTACTGTAACCTACTGGCATGACCTAGAGAGTTACAACCTACTGTAACCTACTGGCGTGACCTAGAGAGATACAACCTACTGTAACCTACTGGCATGACCTAGAGAGTTACAACCTACTGGCATGACCTAGAGAGTTACAACCTGCTGTAACCTACTGGCATGACCTAGAGAGTTACAACCTGCTGTAACCTACTGGCATGACCTAGAGAGTTACAACCTACTGTAACCTACTGGCATGACCTAGAGAGTTACAACCTACTGTAACCTACTGGCATGACCTAGAGAGTTACAACCTACTGTAACCTACTGGCATGACCTAGAGAGGTACAACCTACTGTAGTCTACTGGCATGACCTAGAGAGATACAACCTACTGTAACCTACTGGCATGACCTAGAGAGGTACAACCTACTGTAGCCTACTGGCATGACCTAGAGAGATACAACCTACTGTAACCTACTGGCATGACCTAGAGAGTTACAACCTACTGGCATGACCTAGAGAGTTACAACCTACTGGCATGACCTAGAGACACAACCTACTGTAGCCTACTGACATGACCTAGAGAGATAATACCTACTGTAACCTATTGGCATGACCTAGAGAGTTACAACCTACTGTAGCCTACTGGCATGACCTAGAGAGATACACACTCCTGTAACCTACTGGCATGACCTAGAGAGATACAACCTACTGTAACCTACTGGCATGACCTAGAGAGTTACAACCTACTGTAACCTACTGGCATGACCTAGAGAGTTACAACCTACTGTAACCTACTGGCATGACCTAGAGAGTTACAACCTACTGTAACCTACTGGCATGACCTAGAGAGATACAACCTACTGTAACCTACTGGCATGACCTAGAGAGATACAACCTACTGTAACCTACTGGCATGACCTAGAGAGTTACAACCTACTGTAGCCTACTGGCATGACCTAGAGAGTTACAACCTACTGTAGCCTACTGGCATGACCTAGAGAGATACAACCTACTGTAGCCTACTGGCATGACCTAGAGAGTTACAACCTACTGTAACCTACTGGCATGACCTAGAGAGTTACAACCTACTGTAACCTACTGGCATGACCTAGAGAGTTACAACCTACTGTAGCCTACTGGCATGACCTAGAGAGATACAACCTACTGTAGCCTACTGGCATGACCTAGATACAACCTACTGTAACCTACTGGCATGACTTAGAGAGTTACAACTACTGTAACTTACTGGCATGACCTAGAGAGATACAACCTACTGTAGCCTACTGGCATGACCTAGAGAGTTACAACCTACTGTAATCTACTGGCATGACCTAGATACAACCTACTGTAACCTACTGGCATGACCTAGAGAGTTACAACCTACTGTATTCTTTCTACCAATTGATTGGTTGAAATTTTATGACGTGTATTTGTTCATATAGACACCCCCCATGTGTTTAATAAAATCAACTGTATGTGCAGAACTTGAACTGAACTGATGCTTCGAGCGTTTGATAAAATAATTAACACACACAAATTACTTGAGGAAGCCAGAGGTCAATATAACCAGAAGAAGATAACCAATTCCCCACCTGCTGCTGGCCTTCGTTAATTCTGACGTTATGCTCCTGATGTTTCCGGTAAAATAGGCAAACTTTTTCCATTTCCGTTTGAAGTGCCAATTTATCTTACCATTTCTACCGATCTGCGTGCCAGTTATGAACGAGTTACAACACCTGTTTGGCTCCTCCACTTCCTGGGTCAGTGAAGTGAGGTATTAAATTTAAGGATTAAATCATTTAAGGAATATATCCGAGTCTCACGCTCATCACCTGTGGAATGCGGGGCTTCCAGCGAGGTGTGGATTTAATAGTATGTTGTACCTAGTTTCCCTCCTTCAGGGAACAGTAGTTATAGTCATAACGTTAAGCTTGTCATATGATGAACTTTAACTTAAATACTGGATCTTGCTGTCGGACAGTTTTTTTGTATTCAGATCTCTGAAATGCTCTCTAACTACGTAACATTTAGTGTCTCCTTATGTTACGCTGGGAAAACAGTTTTCATGGGCACAGAAATGCTAAATCATTTCAGTTTACTAAATCCAATGGTTCTAACCGAGAGTCACCTTAACTTTATTGACAACTCCCAAATGGATACTGTCATTAATGTGGTTCTTAAATAATTACGCATAATACTTAATACTGTAGCTGTTTAGTTACAGTCACATGTTCAACTATCATCAGCTGATCCAGGAAATCATTTTCTGCATGCCAGTCAAATGTAGTTCTTCATTCATTACACCGGTAAAGACAGTGATGCCGTGCTCCACTTTGGATCCAACATCCCAAACAAATCGATATTTATAATGTGTTATTGTCTACTTGATTTACAGTAGGGTCTCGTTAGTCCGTTTGGAAACGGAGATACTTAGCTCATAATGTGTAGAGAACTGTTCCTTGGTGGATAGGCTATTGTACAACACACAGAGCTATTTTCCTTTATTTAGGACATTTAGAATGACAACACATTACAGAGTAGCCTAGTGGGATTATTCACAAAATTATCTGGTGATCAGGTTATGAATTGTCATGACAAAGACATTTTAGTCTCCTTGTTTCACCCAAAATATTAAATGATTTATAGTCCTAGGTCTATGTTGTTGTTAGGTGAAGTTATGGGTCCTACAGTAGGTCTATGTTATTGTTAGGTGAAGTTATGGGTCCTACAGTAGGTCTATGTTGTTGTTAGGTGAAGTTATGGGTCCTACAGTAGGTCTATGTTATTGTTAGGTGAGATTATAGACCACATACACTTAGTGGACAAAACATCATTGTCAGGCTGATGGAAAACTAGCCAATGATAATTTTACTGGTTAAAGTCGTTTTTAAATATAAAATAGTACATTTTCGACAATAACACAAACATTATATTAATCAGGACATTCAAACGAGCCTTACAGTTATAATCAAAAGTAATGTGAAATGCAGTCATAAGTAACCTGTAAATGGAGGCTATTTTTGCTGTCAGCCTATGAGAACTCCCCTGAGTTTTCCCCCACGGTGGTGAATTAGTGAATAGACACAGAGCTTAATGTGAGTTTCCTTGAGTAGCGCTCCTGATCTAGTGCTGTAATATTCAGAATACATTGTGAAAACTAATCTTTGCTCACCATTTTTTAAATATATATATTTTTTTCACCCCTTTTTTCTCCTCAATTGGTACTTACAGTCTTGTCTCATCGCTGCAACTCCCATACGGACTCTGGAGAGGCGAAGGTCGAGAGCCATGCGTCCTCCGAAACACAACCCAACCTAGCCGCGCTGCTTCTTGACACAATGCCCATCCAACCCGGAAGCCAGCAGCACCAATGTGTCGGAGGAAACACCGTACACCTGGCGACTTGGTCAGTGTGCACTGCGCCCGGCCCGCCACATGAGTCGCTAGTGCGCGATGATACAAGGATATCCCTGCCGGCCAAACCCTCCCCTAACCCGGACGACGGTGGGCCAATTGTGCGTCGCCCCATGGGCCTCCCGGTCGCGGCCGGCTGCAACAGAGCTTGGACTCGAACCCAGATCTCTAATGGCACAGCTTAGGCCACTTGCTCACCATTTTTGCTCCAGGCAGATATACTACATCCATAACTAGCGGTTTCTGCATTAGCAGGGAGGTGTTTCTGCAATCAAATTGTGTGTGCATCGCCCTTGTCGCAATTTTAGCAAACACAGAAAGGTGCCTATATTTGAGAACAAAAGTCGCCTGGCACACTGCTTAGGAGTTCAACACCTTTTACTTATTTCTAGTTACTACTAATGTGAAAACAAGACTAAATATGACTATTGTTGCTCACTTGACTGTCTTAAGACAATTGTCAAGTAATTTTAACATTCATTACAGACGTCAATTGTTGTACAGTATCATGGCTACGCTGTTGGCATCACCTTTTTCAGTGGATTTCTGCTGTTGTGAGCCTTTAACTATCTGTCTGACTTGTTCACACAGGAGAGAGACATGACTATCATGGATCCTCTGGGGAGCCTCAACATCATGATGCTAACGAGTCAGAGAAGAGTCTGTCCAGATTCTATCACCTCAAGAAACACCAGCAGAGACCCACAGGGAAGAAATCTATCTGCTGCTCTGACTGTGGAAAACATTGCAAATCTTCATCAGAACTTAAAATACACCAGCGAACACACACAGGAGAGAAATCTCACCACTGTTTTCATTGTGGGAAGAGTTACTTAAGATTAAAAGCACTAAAAGTACACCTGAGAATTCACACTGGAGAGAAACCTTACAGCTGTGATCAATGTGGGAGGAGTTTTACTACATATTTCTCTCTGACTCTACACCAGAGAATACACACAGGAGAGAAACCGTACAGCTGTACTCAATGTGGGAAGAGTTTTACTCAGTCAAGCAACCTGTTATCACACCAGAGGATACACACAGGAGAGAAATATTTTAGTTGTAATCAATGTATGAAAAGTTTTATTTCATCTAGTTACCTGACTGTACACCAGAGAACACACACAGGAGAGAAACCTTATAGCTGTGATCAATGTGGGAAGACTTATATTTCATCTTGCCATCTGACTAGACACCAGCGAGTACACACAGGAGAGAAACCTTATAGCTGTGATCAATGTGGGAAGACTTATATTTCATCTTGCCATCTGACTAGACACCAGCGAGTACACACAGGAGAGAAAACTTATAGCTGTGATCAATGTGGGAAGAGTTTTGCTGCATCTGGCTCTCTGACTCTACACCAGAGAACACACACAGGAGAGAAACCTTATAGTTGTGGTCAATGTGGGAAGAGTTTTTCTACATCTGGCTCTCTGACTCGACACCAGAGAAGACACACAGGAGAGAAACCTTATAGCTGTGGTCAATGTGGGAAGAGTTTTACTACATCTGGCTATCTTACTCTACACCAAAGAATCCACACAGGAGAGAAACCTTTTAGCTGTACTCAATGTGGGAAGAGTTTTACTTCATCTAGCCATCTGACTCTACACCAGAGAATACACACAGGAGAGAAACCTTATAGCTGTGGTCAATGTGGGAAGAGTTTTACTACATCTGGCTGTCTGACTCGACACCAGAGAACGCACACAGGAGAGAAACCTTATAGCTGTGATCAGTGTGACAAGAGATTCTCCGGTAAAAGACATCTGATCAAACATCAGAAAATACATGAATGAGTTGTTTCATGATATCAATGATATAATGTCACAATGTAGAATGTTTTAACATTGTAGAAGGAGTATTTTAATGATGTCACAATGTAGAACCCTAAACGTGTGTCCCCTGTTCTATTGATTTCAACATGATATGGATATTAGCCTCAGGGGGAAAATCCAGGCTCTGAAATGGAAGAGTACTATTTATGTGATTTAACAAAAAGTGACTAACAAAAAAAGAGCTGTATTACACTTACCATGTTGGTGATCCACTGGAATCAAAATGCAACACTTCAAAATGTATCTAGCTGTTTTCTACAAATTGTCCTCTTACCAGGGATGTACACATTATTCCCAGATTCCTGTGGTTTTTGAGCTGTTAGTTTTAACAGGACGTGCAACCTCATCTCCCTTCTGTCACACAAATGATTTTAGCATGATATCGATGAGTTATGACAAATAAGTGTTGTGTTCCTTTGTTCAGTGACCCCGACATTTAAATGCATCATTCCAAAATGTAGCTGACTGTCTTCTGCAGGTTGTCCTCTAACCAGTGAGGTAAAATATATCTCCATTTCCAAGTGTTTTTTGTTTTGTTGTGTTAGTTTCAAGAGCAGGTTCAACCTGATTTCCCCCCCAAATCGATATAAGATGTGTGTTTTGCGTTTAGCTAGTGCGATGCTATGGATCTTTATTTATTTTGACTGCACGTTTTTCCGTATTGGAGATGAGTTTTGTTTGGGCTCGTTCCAAGGAGACGAGAGTTCTAGAAGCTAGTGGGTTTTAGGAAGACGAGTGTTCTAGAATCTAGTGAGTTTTAGGAAGACGAGTGTTCTAGAAGCTGGTGAGTTTTAGGAAGACGAGAGTTCTAGAATCTAGTGAGTTTTAGGAAGACGAGTGATCTAGAAGCTAGTGAGTTTTAGGATTCTATAGAAAGAAAAAGGAGAAACAAATAATCCTATTGTATATTATTATTTAGAAATATGTGTTTTTTTCTTGTTTTTAATTGTTGACATCCAGTAGACACCATGTTTATATTGGTGAAGGTGAATCATTGTAGTTGATTATAATGAGAAATGGAAGTTGTTTTCTGTTGGTGGTGAGCAAACTTTTCCAACAAAAATATAGGATATATTTGTTGTCTTAAGGTGTTACAGGCTTTGGTTTTTCCATTTATGTTATGAGGTTGGACTTTGGCACGTCTAGCTCGTCAGCACGTCTAGCTCGTTAGCACGTCTAGCTCGTTAGCTCGTTAGCGCGTCTAGCTCGTTAGCACGTCTAGCCCGTTAGCACGTCTAGCCCGTTAGCACGTCTAGCCCGTTAGCACGTCTAGCCCGTTAGCACGTCTAGCCCGTTAGCACGTAGGACGCACTGATTGGTGTCACCTCGTTAGTTAGTATGTGTTACACCTGTGCTGGCTTGTCCATCTCGTTAGTGGGAAGGTGTTTCACCTGAGCTGGTCCAGGTTCTATTTAAGAGTGTCTGGCCCAGTGCTCCAGTTGTCTTGATACATGTGGAGAGTCAACACCTTTAGTTGCTCCACCTTTTTGGTTTGCTTCCTGTCTTTAAGTTTGTTGTGGGTTTTTATTTTGTTTGCCTCTTCTTGGGCAGATTTAGTGGGTCTCATGGTGGGTGTCTTTTAGGTCCCAGTTGTTGTTACTAGTCAACTTTCAGTGGACACCCCCATAGTGTCTTTCAGAGCCCCTCCTAAAAAACAAGCTTATATTTTGGGTTGGATGTTGCATCCAATTAATATTTGAATCAATGGATTTTCCTTAGAATGTTCATTAGTCTTTCAGTTGTTAATCTTATGTTTGTTGTGTAAATATTTCTGTTTATTTTCATTTTTTTATTCATTTTTTTCCTGTGAAACCATTGTGTTGCATCCATGTCTGAAATGTGCTGTATAAATAAAGCTTGATTTGATTTCAACAAATTAACCCAATGACTGACCAATCAACAGACTCCTGGTCCCTCTTAGTATGAAACCAGTATCAATCCCACTTTTCCAGCCTGCTGAAGGCGTGGTGGAGTGGTAAACACCACCCCCGGCTCTACCAGGGGCTTGAGGTGGTCTCCCACAGCTCTGGTTATGTCATGTTCTGTGGCCTTGCTGTTCCATTTATTGACTGTCCCTGCAACACAGAAACACATTTAGTCATATTAAATATAACACTCAAAGTAATGGATATGGAGCATCTATGGCCTCAGTTACACCTGGCACCTAAATGTGACTTCTGTCATCTGATCACTCCAAGCTGCATAAGGTTCAGCTCTACCAGGATGGGCCTTTAACATAGTCTGGATGCAGCCAGGCCACCAAATATGCATAAGCAACGTAAAGAGATGGGGTGAATGAGTGGGGAAAAGTACATTTGACACAAATGACCTTCATAATATCAAAGAACAAATGTGTGTGTCTGAGGGGAAATTAACTTTCATACAGCCAAAAGGGGTGAGAAATTACACCAATATCAGTGGACAATTTGCACTAATGTAAATAAACATAGATGATGGAACATATTCCCTTTTGCTGACGTGATGAACCACTAAGGGGACATAAATATTTACCATCTAAACCATGTGTGACCTCTCACCTCTCTGGCTGTAGAAGTGTTCTTCCTAACCAGTCCCTCAACAGCTCTCTGACTGAGCTCCACCCTCACTGGGTCTTCAGAGGAGAGGAAGGCTGAGGAGGGATGGAAGGATGAATGGATCAGTCAGTCAATAAAGTTTAGAGCTGCTGTCTATGCTGTCTGACAAAATCACTATTTTAGTAGTTAATTAAAGTAAATTAGGCTTTATGACTGCTGAATACCAACTATCAATCACTTAGATCATGTATTTTCAGGTAGAGATACATCCTTGGGACGTCCCTAGCCCGTTGAAGTTGACATTTAAAATGGTTAAGGTAGGGGTTAAGGTTAGGGTTTAGGGTAGGGATGTCCCAAGGATCCCGGATAGCATTGACCATTGTGCATTCTTCTGTCTCTTTTACATAGCAGGTGATGGGTTCTGACTTCTGAACTTGAAAATATTAAATATCCTTATTATGTGAAATTGAATGAAACAAAAATGTATGTTGATGCTAATATGATGTACAATATTCCATGATGTTTCTATCTGATAACAATAGAGTAATATATTTAATATGATGTACAATATTCCATGATGTTTCTATATGATAACAATAGAGTAATATATTTAATATGATGTACAATATTCCATGATGTTTCTATATGATAACAATACAGTAATATATTTAATATGACATATACAATTTTTTAAACAGTTTCACAAATTAATTTTAATTAACTTAATCATTATGATTCAACATCAGTTCACCGTCTCACCTCATACTGTATTGGAGCAGCAGCAGCTGACTGCCCAGTTCAACATCAGTTCACCGTCTCACCTCATACTGTATTGGAGCAGCAGCAGGTGACTGCCCGGTTCAACATCAGTTAACCGTCTCACCTCATACTGTATTGGAGCAGCAGCAGCTGACTGCCCAGTTCAACGTCAGTTCACCGTCTCACCTCATACTGTATTGGAGCAGCAGCAGCTGACTGCCCGGTTCAACATCAGTTCACCGTCTCACCTCATACTGTATTGGAGCAGCAGCAGCTGACTGCCCGGTTCAACATCAGTTCACCGTCTCACCTCATACTGTATTGGAGCAGCAGCAGCTGACTGCCCAGTTCAACGTCAGTTCACCGTCTCACCTCATACTGTATTGGAGCAGCAGCAGCTGACTGCCCAGTTCAACGTCAGTTCACCGTCTCACCTCATACTGTTTGGAGCAGCAGCAGCTGACTGCCCAGTTCAACATCAGTTCACCGTCTCACCTCATACTGTATTGGAGCAGCAGCAGCTGACTGCCCGGTTCAACATCAGTTCATCGTCTCACCTCATACTGTATTGGAGCAGCAGCAGCTGACTGCCCGGTTCAACATCAGTTCACCGTCTCACCTCATACTGTATTGGAGCAGCAGCAGCTGACTGCCCGGTTCAACATCAGTTCACCGTCTCACCTCATGCTGTATTGGAGCAGCAGCAGCTGACTGCACGGTTCAACATCAGTTCACCGTCTCACCTCATACTGTATTGGAGCAGCAGCAGCTGACTGCCCGGTTCAACATCAGTTCACCGTCTCACCTCATACTGTATTGGAGCAGCAGCAGCTGACTTGATCGTTGATGCTAATCATCATGTTTGAATCTGAGAGTAAATAGAGCCGACTACACTCTAAAAATGAAGGGTTCAACTGGAGTTGTTCTCAGATCCCCTAAGAACCGTAGGGTTCTTGGTCAATGAAAAACAGCCCCAAAAGGTTCTTCAAAGAACTTGTTAGAAGGTGGGTTCATCGAGGAACCTCCGTTGTTGCTGGACTTCTTCCGGGAACTTCGCAATTACAACTGAAAACGATGGTGACAAGTTTGGATGCGACAACAGTTAAAAAGGTTAAGTTGGGTTGATGTTTGGCTCTGAATATGTCTCGAAATCATTTATTATAATAATATAACATACTAATAATGAATAACAAAGACAATGATGGTTTTCTGTGAATATCTTCCATAACGTTACTATAGTTAATGAACGTAAATATTAGAAAGCCGGGTTTGACCGTCGGCGTTGTATGAGCTACAGTACAGTACCGTTAGCTAGCTAGTTAATGTTATGTCCTAACTAGGCACAACTAGGTTTGGATTATTTCCTCAACTATATTCTTCCCCATATATTGTATATCGTTTTCATAAAGCCAACATGGCTTTACACTCTCATTGTAAGTGGTGTTACATTGATGCTGTGTTCACGATGCATGATTAATACATAATTCATGGTTTATTTGATGTAGTAAATAAATAAATGATTTATTGATGTATAGATAAGAATTTAAATGTGATGTAACAGGTAAATTAACGTTAGGCCATTGTTTGTGTTTTTAATGTTCCATCCCGGAACTAACGTTCTCTGTTGTTATTGCTACGGAATTTGTTCATTGACTGTGTGCAATCTAACTTAAGCAGATATTAGTCTGAGTCATAATTGTTGCTGGCAGAGGCTAAGACAGACAGTAAAGGGACTTTAAGGATTCAAGAACCTCTTTTCAGGACAAACAGCCAACGAGGTATTTTGTTCAAACTATAGAACTTTGTTTATAGTCGCGCCAAGTGCCGTTTGTATTGTTGCGCCGAGCGCCATTTGTATTGTCGCGCCGAGCGCCATTTGTATTGTTGCGCCGAGCGCCATTTGTATTGTCGCGCCGAGCGCCATTTGTATTGTTGCGCCGAGCGCCATTTGTATTGTTGCGCCGAGCACCATTTGTATTGTTGCGCCGAGCGCCATTTGTATTGTCGCGCCGAGCGCCATTTGTATTGTTGCGCCGAGCGCCATTTGTATTGTTGCGCCGAGCGCCATTTGTATTGTCGCGCCGAGCGCCATTTGTATTGTTGCGCCAAGCGCCATTTGTATTGTCGCGCCAAGCACCGTTTGTATTGTCGCGCCGAGCACCATTTGTATTCCTTTGTTTCAGTACTGTATAATTTATCAACGTTACTGTGTTCGGCATGAAGTGGATGCATCGGAGAAAAAGACGTGCAAGGCAATAAACGCCCGTTTCAAGGTGTAACTTTGCATTGGGACTTAAAACATATTTCATTTGATATTTTATAAACATACACATACAAATTACATCATACAAACTACAAATTACTACATCACACCTGTCCAGACCCACTAGAACACACCTCCATCTCCATTAACTACATCACACCTGTCCAGACCCACTAGAACACACCTCCATCTCCATTAACTACATCACACCTGTCCAGACCCACTAGAACACACCTCCATCTCCATTAACTACATCACACCTGCCCAGACCCACTAGAACACACCTCCATCTCCATTAACTACATCACACCTGTCCAGACCCACTAGAACACACCTCCATCTCCATTCACTACATCACACCTTATTTCTCTCTGTCGCCCAGAACTTTACAATTTTAGATAATAAAGCATTTGACCTTTGTATTGCATTAGCAATGGAGGATTGGTTGATTTCCAGTATCCTCTACACATGTACTGTACTGGAATTATCCCTCTACACATGTACTGCACTGGAATTATCCCTCTACACCCTCTACACATGTACTGTACTGGAATTATCCCTCTACACATGTACTGTACTGGAATTATCCCTCTACACATGTACTGTACTGGAATTATCCCTCTACACATGTACTGTACTGGAATTATCCCTCTACACATGTACTGTACTGGAATTATCCCTCTACACATGTACTGCACTGGAATTATCCCTCAACACCCTCTACACATGTACTGCACTGGAATTATCCCTTTACACATGTACTGCACTGGAATTATCCCTCTACACATGTACTGCACTGGAATTATCCCTCTACACATGTACTGTACTGGAATTATCCCTCTAAACCATTTACACATGTACTGCACTGGAATTATCCCTCTACACATGTACTGCACTGGAATTATCCCTCTACACATGTACTGCACTGGAATTATCCCTCTACACATGTACTGCACTGGAATTATCCCTCTACACATGTACTGTACTGGAATTATCCCTCAACACCCTTTACACATGTACTGTACTGGTATTATCCCTCTACACATGTACTGCACTGGAATTATCCCTCTACACCATTTACACATGTACTGCACTGGGATTATCCCACTACATATGTACTGCACTGGAATTATCCCTCTACACCATTTACTGCACTGGAATTATCCCTCTACACATGTACTGTACTGGAATTATCCCTTTACACATGTACTGCACTGGAATTATCCCTCTACACATGTACTGCACTGGAATTATCCCTCTACACATGTACTGTACTGGAATTATCCCTCTACACATGTACTGTACTGGAATTATCCCTCTACACCCTTTACACATGTACTGCACTGGAATTATCCCTCTACACATGTACTGTACTGGAATTATCCCTCTACACATGTACTGTACTGGAATTATCCCTCTACACATGTACTGTACTGGAATTATCCCTCTACACATGTACTATACTGGAACGATCCCTCTACACCCTTTACACATGTACTGTACTGGAATTATCCCTCTACACATGTACTGCACTGGAATTATCCCTCTACACATGTACTGCACTGGGATTATCCCTTTACACCATTTACACATGTACTGCACTGGGATTATCCCTCAACACCCTTTACACATGTACTGCACTGGAATTATCCTTCTACACATGTACTGTACAGGAATTATCACATTGGCTGGCAGAAACTTACAGTTTTTTTATTGGGCCATCAAAGCTGTCTCAGTGAGAGACTAGTTGATTATGGACTAACAGTCTAACAGCTTGAAGGTCACAACTCACGTTATTCTGGTTAAACAGAGAGAGACCAGTTGATTAAGGAGTGGGGATTTTTTGACAATTAGGAAATAATGTCATGTTTTACTCGTACCTCAGCCAGCATTGTCAATGGTTAGGAAATAATATGTCATGTTTTACTCGTACCTCAGCCAGCATTGTGAATGGTTAGGAAATAATATGTCTAACGTCTACCTGGCCCACCACTCTACCCTGGACTTGAACAGCCTTTATGACCAGGTCCACCTCTGCAAGGTAGCAATCCCAACGTTTGCAGGACCCTGAAGGACGTCACTCTCATCTGTAGCCCCAGCACCTCACACAGGACAAACAGAGCAACAGACACCCTGCCCAGACACGCAGACACTCTCCCAGACCTGCAAGACCCCCTCCCGAAGGACCTGCACCGAGAGAACCCACACCAAGAGGACCTACACCCAGACCACCACTTCTACAGACACACCCCAACCAGCTGAGACCACCCCAAATAAACCTTGGCCACACCCTATATAGGCCCCCCAGATAAGACCTATGCCCCTTCTGCCCTCCCCCCCGCCCCTGCAGCAAGGACCTCAACATGACAGCCGCACATATGCCCAGGCAGTGAGCAGAGCAACAGGCCCAACCCCTACTAATGCACCCCCCCCAAAACTACTCTACTAAATTAGTCAAACCACAAACATTTTATATCTGGCTGGAAATTAATATGGAAATGATCTCAATAGAGAAAACGTCATGTTAGTAGAAGATATACTGAATTTATACTCTTTTTCATACTAAGATGGACCAAGATACATGTTGCTTTTGCACATATTTGTTCATTGGTTTTGCAAGAGTCTGTTGATTGGTCAGTCATTGGGTTCATTTGTTTTACAATATGTTCAAATCAAATCAAGCTTTATTTATACAGCACATTTCAGACATGGATGCAACTCAATGGCTTCACAGGAAAAAACAAATAAAAAACCAATAAAAATAAACAGAAATATTTACTACTCAGCAAACATAAGAGGATACAAAACAGAATAATAACTGAAAGACTAATGAGCATTGTAAGGAAAATTCATTGATTAAAATTTTAACAATTGGATGCAATATTCAACATAACAAGATGGACAAGCCAGCACAGGTGTAACACATACTGACTAACGAGGTGACACCAATCAGTGCGTCCTACGTGCTAACGAGCTAGACGTGCTAACGAGCTAGACGGGCTAACGAGCTAGACGGGCTAACGAGCTAGACGTGCTAACGAGCTAGACGTGCTAACGAGCTAGACGTGCTAACGAGCTAGACGTGCTAACGAGCTAGACGTGCTAACGAGCTAGACGTGCAACGAGCTAGACGTGCTATCGAGCTAACGGGCTATACGTGCTAACGAGCTAGACGTGCTAAAGTCCAACCTCAAAACATAAATGGAAAAACCAAAGCCTGTAACACCTTCCCCCTTAATAAGACAACAAATATATCCTATATTTTTGTTGGACAAGTTTGCTCACCACCAACAGAAAACAACTTCCATTTCACATTATAATCAACTAAATTGATTCCCTTCTACAATATAAAAATGGTGTCTACTGGATGTCAACAATTAAAAACAAGAAAAAACATGTATTTCTAAATAATACTATACAATAGTATTATTTTTCTCTCCTTTTTCTTTCTATAGAATCCTAAACCTCACTAGTTTCTAGAACTCTCGTCTTCCTAAAACTCACTAGATTCTAGAACTCTCGTCTTCCTAAAACTCTCTAGCTTCTAGAACTCTCGTCTTCCTAAAACTCACTAGCTTCTAGAACTCGACCTTGGAACGAGCCCAAACAAAACTCATCTGCAATACGGAAAAACATGCAGTCAAAATAAACTGTGATCCATGGTAACTCACTGGCTAAATGCAAAACACAAATCTTTTTGACTGCCCACCCTTGAGACAATCCGCAACCAAGATGTCTTTACCACGGACATGTCTGATTTCAAGAGGAAACTCCTGCAATATCCGTAGTAACTTTCCACCTCACTGCAGAGTTTCTCTCTCTTTTCAGGGTTCACTAGATAGGCATGTTGTTGGATCGGGGCCCTGTCCCCATTGTCATGCTCTAGTACATTTGGGTTGGCACATCTGAGAATTAACCCTGATATTCTAAAAGCAGGGCAACAATGTCAATATAATTGTACCCAAAAATTGTCAGTCGGTTGCATAATTAATAATTATTACTAAATGTTAAATGAATTGTAAATATGAAATATCAAAACGAAATATACACCCCTTTGTTAATATCTGTTGGCAATAATTAACTTAATGGTGAGGCATGAAATAACAAAAATGTATCTTTTGTCAGGTTGAATGTTTGAAATATGAGGTGATTTGGGTCATGCTTCTTCAGTAGTAGAATAAAGACAATTAGCACTTGAATGTTGTCAGGAAATACTGGAGTGATGTCAGATTGTTAATAAAATTGATTATAGACCAATTTATTATACTGCGTCCATTGTGTATAGGCTGTAAGTATGTTGAAATGAAGTTGTTTGAGTATTTTAGCAAAACTACATATTTTGCTAGGTGGGATAGCCCCAATGTCAAAACACAGTTTTAACATGTCCAAATCAATAACCAATATGCAGAAACAGTTTGTGATATATTGAAAACCTAAACATAAAATGTGCAATATACACAAACATCAGCCATAATAATCATATTACTTGTATTTTTTAAACAAGCACCTTATAAACTGACCAAGCACCAGAAACGCTGATGTTTTGACAAGTAGCAATAAATCACTGATATCGATTAGGGGGGAAATCAGGTTGTACGTGCTGTTGAAACTAACAACTAAAATAAACACATGGAAATGGGAGATATATTTCACCTCACTGGTTAGAGGACAACCTGCAGAAGACAGTCAGCTACATTTTGGAGTGACACATTTAAATGTAGGGGTCGCTGAACAAAGGAACACAACACTTATTTGTCATCACTCATCGATATCCTGCTAAAATCATTTGTGCGAGAGGAGGGAGATGAGGTTGCACGTCTTGTTAAAACTAACAGCTCAAACACCACACGGAATCTGGGAATAATGTGTACATCACTGGTTAGAGGACAATTTGTAGAAAACAGATTGCTACATTTTGAAGTGTTGCATTTTGATTCAAATGGGTCACCAACGTGGTAACGTGGTACACAACTCTTTTTTTTGTCACTTTTTGTTAAAACTCATAAATAGTACTCTTCCATTTCAGAGCCTGGATTTTCCCCCTGGGGCTAATATCCATATCATGTTGAAATCAATAGAACAGGGGACAAACGTTTAGGGTTCTACATTGTGACATCATTAATATACTCCTTCTACAATGTTAAAACATTCTACATTGTGACATTAATTCATTGATATCATGAAACAACTCCTTCATGTATGTATTTTAGAAGCACAAGCATTTCGTTACACTTGCATTAACACCTGCTAACCATGTGTATGTGACAAATAAATTTGATTTGATTTCTAATATTTGATCAGAGATCTTTAAATCAGATTATCTCTGGTCAGAGCTATAAGGTTTATCTCATGTGTGTGTTCTCTGGTGTATAGTCAGATAGCTAGATGTAGTAAAACTCTTCCCACATTGAACACAGCTATAAGGTTTATCTCCTGTGTGTGTTCTCTGGTGTATAGTCAGATAGCTAGATGTAGTAAAACTCTTCCCACATTGATCACAGCTATAAGGTTTATCTCCTGTGTGTGTTCTCTGGTGTATAGTTAGATAGCTAGATGCAGTAAAACTCTTCCCACATTGATCACAGCTATAAGGTTTCTCTCCTGTGTGTGTTCTATGGTGTATAGTCAGATAGTTAGATGTAGTAAAACTCTTCCCACATTGATCACAGCTATATGATTTCTCTCCTGTGTGTGTTCTCTGGTGTCGTGTCAGGCTGCTTGGCTGAGTAAAACTCTTCCCACATTGATCACAGCTATAAGGTTTATCTCCCGTGTGTGTTCTCTGGTGTGATATCAGGTTGGTTAGCTGAGTAAAACTCTTCCCACATTGATCACAGCTATAAGGTTTCTCTCCTGTGTGTGTTCTCTGGTGTAGAGTCAGATGGTCAGATGTAGTAAAACTCTTCCCACATTGAGTACAGGTAAAAGGTTTCTCTCCTGTGTGGATTCTCTGATGAATTTTAATGCCTGCTGAGGAGGTGAATCTCTTCCCACAGTCAGAGCAGCGGTGAGTTCTCTTCCCTGTGGATCTCTGCAGGTGTTTCTTGAGGTGTTCTGATCTGGAGAGACCCTTCTCTGCCTTGTCAGCATCATGAGGTTGTTGAGGCTCCCCAGAGGATCCACGATAGTCACGTCTCTCTCCTGTGTGAACAACAAAGTCAGACAGATGGTTAAAGGCCCACAACAGCGGAAATCCACTGTAAAAGGTGATGCCAACAGCGTAGCCATGATGTTGTACAACAATTGACGTCTGTAATGAATGTAATGATTATTTGACATTTGTCTTAAAATGAGCAACAATAGTCATATTTTGTCTTGTTCTCACATTAGTAGTAACATTGATGATTGTAGGCTAGAAATAAGTTATTCATGTTGTTGAAACTATAAGCAGTGTGCCAGGTGACTTTTGGTCTCCAATATAGGCCCCTTTCTCTGTTTAATAAAATTGTGGCACGAGGGCGATGCCCGTTCAATTTAGTTGTAGAAACTCCTCCCTACTAATGAGGAAACCACTAGTTATGGATGTAGTATATCTGGTAATGAGGAAACCACTAGTTATGGATGTGGTATATCTGGTAATGAGGAAACCACTAGTTATGGATGTGGTATATCTGGTAATGAGGAAACCACTAGTTATGGATGTAGTATATCTGGTAATGAGGAAACCACTAGTTATGGATGTAGTATATCTGGTAATGAGGAAACTGTTTGTTATGGATGTAGTATATCTGGTAATGAGGAAACCACTAGTTATGGATGTAGTATATCTGGTAATGAGGAAACCACTAGTTATGGATGTAGTATATCTGGTAATGAGGAAACCACTAGTTATGGATGTAGTATATCTGGTAATGAGGAAACCACTAGTTATGGATGTAGTATATCTGGTAATGAGGAAACCACTAGTTATGGATGTAGTATATCTGGTAATGAGGAAACCACTAGTTATGGATGTAGTATATCTGGTAATGAGGAAACCACTAGTTATGGATGTAGTATATCTGGTAATGAGGAAACCACTAGTTATGGATATAGTATATCTGGTAATGAGGAAACCACTAGTTATGGATGTAGTATATCTGGTAATGAGGAAACCACTAATTATGGATGTAGTATATCTGGTAATGAGGAAACCACTAGTTATGGATGTAGTATATCTGGTAATGAGGAAACTACAGCTATGGATGTAGTATATCTGGTAATGAGGAAACTACAGCTATGGATGTAGTATATCTGGTGTAAGTGGTGTTACATAGATGCTGTTTTCACGATGCATGATTAATACATAATTCAAGGTTTATTTGATGTAGTAAATAAATAAATGATTTATTGATGTATAGATAAGAATTTAAATGTGATGTAACAGGTAAATTAAGGTTAGGCCATTGTTTGTGTTTTTATGTTCCATCCCGGAACTGACGTTCTCTGTTGTGTTACTGCTACGGAATTTGTTAATTGACTGTGTGCAATTTAACTTAAGCAGATCTTAGTCTGAGTCATAATTGTTGATGGCAGAGGCTAAGAAAGACAGTAAAGGGACTTTCAAGGGACTTTAAGGATTCAAGAACCTCTTTTCTGGACAAGCAGCCAACGAGGTATTTTGTTCAACCTATAGAACTTTGTTTATAGTCGCGCCAAGGGCCATTTGTATTGTTGCGCCGAGCGCCATTTGTATTCCTTTGTTTTAGTACTGTATAATTTATCAACGTTACTGTGTTCATTCAAACATATAGTTCTCACGGCGTGACGTAGATGCATCGGAGAAAAAGACGTGCAAGGCAATAAACGCCGGTTTCAAGGAACCAACCTGTGTCTGTTGTCGTGAAGAGAGCTACAGAGGTTCTCACCCAAGATTTGACGGTACATGGCCCCATCCACCGTCCCTTTGATGCGGTGAGGTTGTCCTGTCCCCTTAGCAGAAAAACACCCCCAAAGCATAATATTTCCACCTCCATGTTTGACCGTGGGGATGGTGTTCTTGGGGTCATAGGCAGCATTCCTCCTCCTCCAAACACGGCGAGTTGAGTTGATGCCAAAGAGCTCCATTTTGATCTCATCTGACCACAACACTTTCACCCAGTTGTCCTCTGAATGATTCAGATGTTCATTGGCAAACTTCAGACGGGCATGTAGATGTGCTTTCTTGAGCAGGGGGACCTTGCGGGCGCTGCAGGATTTCAGTCCTTCACGGCGTAGTGTGTTACCAATTGTTTTCTTGGTGACTATGGTCCCAGCTGCCTTGAGATCATTGACAAGATCCTCCCGTGTAGTTCTGGGCTGATTCCTCACCGTTCTCATGATCATTGCAACTCCACGAGGTGAGATCTTGCATGGAGCCCCAGGCCGAGGGATATTGACAGTTCTTTTGTGTTTCTTCCATTTGCGAATAATCGCACCAAATGTTGTCACCTTCTCACCAAGCTGCTTGGCGATGGTCGTGTAGCCCATTCTAGCCTTGTGTAGGTCTACAATCTTGTCCCTGACATCCTTGGAGAGCTCTTTGGTCTTGGCCATGGTGGAGAGTTTGGAATCTGATTGATTGATTGCTTCTGTGGACAGGTGTCTTTTTTACAGGTAACAAGTTGCGGTTAGGAGCACTCCCTTTAAGAGTGTGCTCCTAATCTCAGCTCGTTACCTGTATAAAATACACCTGGGAGCCAGAAATCTTTCTGATTGAGAGGGGGTCAAATACTTATTTCCCTCATTAAAATGCTAATCAATTTATAAAATTACTGACATGAGTTTTTCTGGATGTTTTTGTTGTTATTCTGTCTCTCACTGTTCAAATAAACCTACCATTAAAATTATAGACTGATCCTTTCTTTGTCAGTGGGCAAACGTACAAAATCAGCAGGGGATCAAATACTTTTTCCCCCACTGTATATGGGGCTTTGGTGACAAAATGGATGGCACTGTGATAGACTGCATCCAATTTATTGAGTAGGGTATTGGAGGCTATTTTGTAAATGACATCGCCGAAGTCGAGGATCGGTTGGATGGTCAGTTTTATAAGGGTATGTTTGGCAGCATGAGTGAAGGATGCTTTGTTGCGAAATTGGAAGCCAATTCTGGATTTAACTTTGGATTGGAGATGCTTATAGTGAGTCTGGAAGGAGAGTTTACAGTCTAACCAGACACCTAGGTATTTGTAGTTGTCCACATATTCTAAGTCAGAACCGTCCAGCGTAGTGATGCTGGACAGGCGGGCAGGTGCAGGCAGCGATCGGTTGAAGAGCATGCATTTAGTTTTACTTGTATTTAAGAGCAGTTGGAGGCCACGGAAGGAGAGTTGCATGGCATTGAAGCTCATCTGGAGGTTAGTTAACACAGTGTCCAAAGAAGGGCCAGAAGTATACACAATAACACCAATAACAGAGGGGGTCTGATCTTTGTGCCTCTGTAAATTTCTCATTCATCATCATTAACGATTCATTCATGATTATTTATAATCATGGTAGCATCCACATGAACGTAGAAGTCTTCAGAAACATCTTCTATTCTTTCTGACAATACAAGTGAAGTGACTCCAAAATGATAGGACATTATTCACCATTCAGTTTCTATTAGGAAAAACATAATCCAAAACACAACCAAAACAAACTGCAAATGCATTCAACAAGTTAGTAGAATCACAAGCTTGCTGCAATCACTGCAGGCATGGAATATGGGACTAAATACTAAACTTATGACTACTTTAATACAATATAAGTGAATTTGTCCGAATATGTACAACTTTTTGAAATGGGAGAACTAAATACATAAAGTGCTTTCCTTTCTTAACAGTAACACAGCTATGTATGAAAATACCCTCAAATTAAAGGTGACATTCTGTTCTGTCACCTAATATGAAACATTCTATCTCAAATCCAAAATGCTGGAGCATAGCACCACATTTAAAACTGTAAGCTTCACTGTCCAAACACATATGGTGTGGACTATGTGTGTCTGGTAAACACATGTGGATCTGGTGAACAGTTATCACTTGTTGACCAACTACAGGAATACTGACCTCAGAGTCTCCAGTTTACAGTGGGGATTCCCCAGTCCAGCAGAGAGCAGCTTCACTCCTGAATCCTTCAGGTCATTGTTACTCAGGTCCAGCTCTCTCAGGTGTGAGGGGTTTGACCTCAGAGCTGAGACCAGAGAAGCACAGCCTTCCTCTGTGACTCCACAGCCTGACAGCCTGACAAAGAGATCATCATGACTTCACAAACACACTGTTAATTTACCACCAGTAGTGTAGAAGGACAATGGCAGATGCATTTGGTTTATTCTCTCAAACAACATATAGATTCATATCTTCTTCATCTTAAGTCAAACATGTCTGATATGGCATATGACAAAGAGATCATCATGAATTCACAAACACACTGTTCATTTAACGAGTAGTGTAGAAGGACAATGGCATTTGGTTTATTCTCTCAAACAACAAACATCAGCTAGAATTGTATGGTCATAATGTTATACTAATGTGAAAATCAATGCATTGATTTAATATGTTTTTCAATATACTATTATATACATATTATAATATATATTTTTCTCTAAACTGAATATTTCTTCCAGATGATTCTTCCAGATGATGTCATTTTATGTACTCACAGAGCAGCTCTGGAGGCTTTGACCACTGGCAGCAGCCTCAGAAGAGTTTCCTCTGATCTGGAGTATTTCTTCAGGTCAAACACATCCAGCTCCTTTTCTGAAGTCAGCAACACAAAGACCAGAGCTGACCACTCTGCAGGTGACAGGTTGTCTTCTGAGAGACTTCCTGATCTCAGGTATCTTTGGACCTCCTCCACTAGAGAATGGTCATTCAGTTCATTCAGACAGTGGAACAGATTGATGCTCCTCTCTGGAGAAGGATTCTCCCTGATCTTCTCCTTGATGTACTTGACTGTTTCTTCATGGCTCTGTGAGCTGATTCTTGTCTTTGTCAGTAGACCTCGTAAGTGCTTCTGATTGGACTCCAGTGAGAGGCCCAGAAGGAAGCGGAGTAACAGGTCCAGGTTTCCTGTCTCACTTTGTAAGGCTTTATCCACAGCACTCTTGTAGAAAGTAACTTTACGCCTTTGTCTGATCCTCACAGAAAAGTTCCTGGATTTTGACTGCAGTTCATCCATTAGATTCTCATTGTTGTTGATGAATGAGAGGAACACATATACAGCAGCCAGAAACTCCTGAATGCTCAGATGAACAAAGCAGTACACCTTGTCCTGGTACAGCCCACATTCCTCTTTAAAGAGCTGTGTGCACAATCCTGAGTACACTGAGGCTTCACTGACATCAATGCCAGCCTCTTTCAGGTCTTCTTCATAGAAAATCTGACTGCATTTCACAAGCTGTTGAAAAGCCAGTTTTCCAAGTGACAGAATGCTCTCTTTATTCCAGTGTGGACCTGTCTCTTCTTTCCCAAGATACTTTTCATTCTTCTGTTTGGTATGAAACACCACAAGGTGTGTGTACATCTCAGTCAGAGTCTTGGGCATCTCTTCTCTCTTATGTTTCAGCATGTGTTCGAGGACTGTTGCAGAAATCCAACAGAAGACTGGAATGTGGCACATGATGTGGAGGCTCCTTGATGTCTTTATGTGTGAGATGATTCTGCTGGCCAGGTCCTCATCACTGAATCTCTTTCTGAAGTACTCCTCCTTCTGTGGGTCATTGAACCCTCGTACCTCTGTTACCTGGTCAACACACCCTGAAGGGATCTTATTGGCTGCTGCAGGTCGGGTAGTTATCCAGAGGAGAGCAGAGGGAAGCAGATTTCCCTTGATGAGATTTGTCAGCAGAACATCCACTGAGATTGACTCTGTGACGTCACAACAGATCTTGTTCTTCTGGAAGTCTAGGGGAAGTCGGCACTCATCCAGACCATCAAAGATGAACACAACTTTGTACTTGTCGTAGTTGGAGATTCTTGATTGTTTGGTTTCCATTGAGAAGTGATAGAGAAGTTCAATCAAAGTGAGATCGTCACCTTTCATCAAATTCAGCTCCCGAAAAGGGAATGAAAACACAAATTGAACATCCTGATTGGCTTTTCCTTCAGCCCAGTCCAGAATGAACTTCTGCACAGAGACTGTTTTTCCAATGCCAGCGACTCCCTTTGTCAGCACAGTTCTGATACGTTTGTCTTGTCCAGTTAAGGGTTTGAAGATGTCGTTACATTTGATTGCGGTCTCTGGTCTTGCTTGTTTCCTGGTTGTTGTCTCAATCTGTCTCAGCTCATGTTCATTATTGACCTCTCCTGTTCCACCCTCTGTGATGTAGAGCTCTGTGTAGATCTTATTGAGAAGTGTTGGGTTTCCTTGTTTAGCGATCCCCTCAAATATACATTGAAACTTCTTCTTTAGATTAGATTTGAGTTCACGTTGGCAAATCACAGCAAGCTCATCTGAATCTAGAAATAACACAGAGGATATTAATATTACTTCTGTTTTAATAACTACAGTATTGTAGGACTTTTATAAAGTTTTAAAAAATAATAATTTATTCTCTTAACTGACTGTATAAATGTTTTCATAATGCATTACAGACTGGTGTGACTGATTATATTATTATTGGTATTATTGATGGTATTATTAATGTTGTCTCTCTCTCTCTCTAAATTAATCAACACAACACATCCCTGCTGCTACTTGATGAGGTCACTAGGTGTTGTGTTAAGGCTGCTACAATATCATTGAGTTACACAGCTACTTTAGCTGTACTTTAGCTACAGCTTTTAAATGTTTTAAAACAGCATTCAACATGAGGCAGACAGATCTTACAGTTCTCCAGTGTGTCAGCAAGCTCCTTCTGGTTCATTTTCCTCAGGACGTGCAGTGTGATCTTCAGAGCCCCCTCTCCGGCACTGCTCTCCTGCTTCTCATCTTCAGCATCCACCACTTCCTTATCCTGCTTCTGACTTTCAAAGCCTTCTGGGAGTTCAGGACTAAGAATCTTCAGCTCGTTCTTCACAAATGTCATCATTTTCTCTTCAAGCAAATGAAATAAATCATGTAAATAAGTTAAGCAAGAGAATAAATGCTTTCTCATTAACACAATAATGAATAATTGACAGATCAACTTTACTTGAGGAAAACAAAAACAAATGTACATAACAGGACCACATACACTGAATATAGAGTCCAGGTCTGTTTGATGACTCTGGGAAGACTGACCACTGAGAATCTCTGACTCTGATCTCTCCTGTTGGTTTCTGTGGACAATACATGAGATTACATCTCCTCATCCAGGGAGTACACACACACACACACACACACACACACACACACACACACACACACACACACACACACACACACACACACACACAGGGAGGGAAAGTTGTGTTTGTTTAATATTGTTTTAGGACTATGAAAATGGACTAAAGGATTAGCCTATGGATTATGAAAACAACAAAAAGAAATGTGAAAATGGGAGAGGAGAAATGACTAGAGACAGTGTTGTTTAACTCACTGACCATGACCCATGACCCATGAGTTCTTCTTACCTTTGTTCAGTAGAAAAGTCTCCATCTCTAAACTGTATAGGTTGACGCATAGACCGGTCACTCATCATGGACACACAGCTGGGTACAGGGGAGGATGGTCTCTCCTGCTTGATTGGACTTCAACACAACAGAGACAAACATTACATCTCTCATCTACTCTGATCTCAGATGGGAAACATAAGAAGAGTTCCAAAACGCAACATATCACTTTACAGAAATGAGCTTTTATTGTTTAAAGAAATTATGTATTAATTATTACATCTCTCACAGACAAGGATTTGTTTAAAATCTATCACTTGATGGTTTCATTTCAGAGAGACAAAAATCATGCTTTTTTTGCTAAATGCTATATATCTCCCTCACTCTCAAATGTGACCAAGAGAGACAAACGGCTCAATTTGGTAATTAACTAAATAACTACATATATAGTGATTTTGGTTTATGTCAGTTTAATTGTTTGTTATGGTATACGTTGTTATTTTATGATTGTAAGTGATAAAATTAACTAGTAATTCTCAGTAATTACTACTTTAGTAAGGAATAACACATTTTTCAGCACTACTGCAGTTGCTAAATAATTCCAATAGATGGGAGCATAAGACCACAATGACATTTCAGAATATTAGTTTAGTTCTCCCTGG